>NC_086009.1:19395000-19640000 GCF_030014385.1 Trichomycterus rosablanca
ACTGTTCACCAAACACAAATAAACACATACATAAATCAAATATTGAACACTACATCAAACAGTATCCACAATGTTATAAACGGTGATCTAATTATATAAAAGCACAGATCAATCTTAATATAGACACAACTTTAAACCCCCCCCCCCCCCGATTATTATCACATGTATAAATCAATTACATTAAATAAAATGTAATAAAATGCTTTCATGTTTCCATGAACAAGCTCATGCGCAGGTGTCCACATACTTTAAGCCACATAGTAAAAACGTTTGTCACAACCTCAGACATGTTAAATTAACTAGAAACTTAATAAGCTGTGATTTGAGTGGACACATGAGTCTAGTGAGAAGTGAATGATGGATGTCGCTCTATTTTAATACCATTTGAATGTCCAGAAAGCGCATGGTCCAAATACTTTTGGCCATATACGTATACATTTAATATGTATTAAAATGAAGAGTGTATTACATGTTACATTTTCGGCATTTAGCAGACGCTTCTATCCAAAGCAACTTACATTACTCTGACACTATACTGTCTAAGCAATTAAGGGTCAAGGGCCTTGCTGAAGGGCCCAACAGTGGCAACCTGGCAGTGGTGGGGCTTGAACCAGCAACCTTTCCATTACTAGTCCAGTATCTTATCCACGAGGCTACAACTGCCCATTTTTATTTATTTATGAACGTATTTATTTTTGCGCTTTGGACAGTCTGTGCCATACTGCTAGACATCACAAAGATCAATTGAAGTAATTAAAAACAGCCACTGAAAAATTTACAAACCGATGTACAAATGTTGATTGACAGATTGTGTTTAGGCAAATTGTGCTGCATGATATTTAAATAAATAAATTGAAAGACTCTTTCTGCTTGTTTCTGCTTTACACCGACGATTTAAAACCTGCAGTCTGAGACAATAGGGAAGAAATTAGGGGTAGATTATATTCATTCATTCACTTTCAGCTAAATGTGTTTCCAGACCTGTGTGTGTGTGTGTGTGTGTGTGTGCGCGCGTGTGTGCGTGTGTGTGAAGTTCTTTGTTCATGCACTGTAGTTTTCTGTAAAACAAAAGGTAACAACAAATAATCAGTCCTCATTCCGCGTGACGTCTCGGCTAATTAAAGGCTGAGGTGCGACCGGGGAGAACGAATTGTGGCAAAACAAAAGAGAGGAAAATGAAAAGGCGGCGCCGCCACCTCACGTCCGACTCTAACGATGGTTCTGTGTTTCAGTCCCGCCGTGTTCAGTAAATCTTCATCAGCGAGTCGAACACGGTTCAGCTCCGTCCAGTCGTTAACACTTCAGTCCTCTCGACACTGCCCAGCACTCAACACCAGCTTACAGGGTCCTGGATAAAATATCTCATTACCCCATTTATTTCCACCAAGCACCCCATCCTGATCAGAGTCAAGGTGGGTCTGGTGCTGCCCCTCACTCATTCAGTCCCTCACTCAGTCAGTCACTCACTCATTCATATAGTTAGTCATTCAGTCAGTCAGTCACTCACTCAGGCACTCATTCAATCAGTTAGTCAGTCAGTCATTCAGTCAGTCACTCACTCGGTCAGTCAGTCAGTCACTCACTCAGGCACTCATTCAATCAGTTAGTCAGTCAGTCATTCAGTCAGTCACTCACTCGGTCAGTCAGTCAGTCACTCACTCACCCAGTCAGTCACTTATTCAGTCAGTCAGTCTCTCATTCAGTCAGTCTCTCAGTCATTCATTTAGTCAGTCAGTGTCTCATTCAGTCAGTCACGCATTCAGTCATTGAGTAAGTTAGACAGTCACTCATTTATTCACTCATTTACATTTACATTTTTAGCATTTAGCAGACGCTTTTATCCAAAGCGACTTATGCCAAGTTCACACTACACGACTTTCCAAGTCGTCAGGTCGCTGTACAGTTCACACTACACGACTGAATCTCTTGCACCCGGGAGTCTTTCAGTCGGTGTATATTTCACACTACACGACTGATCGGCGATAGGGGGTTTCACACTACACGATCCATCACCAACTGGAATCACAGGCGAGCTTCTCTGGTCTCCTTTTTTTCTTCTTTTAAACAAAAACACACGTGAGAAGTGACGAGGGTTTTAATGACACCACGTCCAAAAATGCACGTCAACAAGTAGCGAATGATCAAAGTGTTTGTGGTCTGATGTGCAGCGTAAAATCAAAGAGGAAAAATAAATGAAACTGGGTGGATTTGGCAACACAAACAGTATATGGCTTGTTCTTCAGTAAAGTGGATGTTAATTGATAATTTTGTAATGCAGCGTGGGTGTTATGTTTTGTAGAGGACGATCAAATCAGAAATACTACGTGTGTGTGCCGGTGTATCCTGATATAAACTATATCCTCTTCTGCATTTCCCCTCACACCGTATCCTGTGTTCTCATTGGCTGTTCGACATGTCACTCATTCCCAGTTGCCCATCTGAGATCAGATATCTGACGTGCTAGAAAACTCGATCCGGTCGCCGAGCGGTCGGCGAGCCGGTCGGGTCGAGTTGTTGGATAGTTCACACATAGCGACTGAGAGCCGAGTTTTGATCGCCGAGTGAACGCTGAGTTGCTCCCGACACGGAAAATCAATCGCCGACCAGTCGCCGAGCGAAAATCAGGGCAAAAATTGTGTAGTGTGAACTAGGCATTACACAATGAGCTGAACACAGTGAGCAATTGAGGGTTAAGGGCCTTGCTCAGGGACCCAACAGTGGCAACTTGGTGGTGGTGGGGCTTGAACCCGCAACCTTCTGTTTACTAGTCTAGTACCTTAACCACTGAGCTATCACTGGCCATTTAGTCATTTATTCACTCACTCAGTCATTCATTCAGTCACTCAGTCAGTCATTCAGTCAGTCAGTCACTCATTCAGTCAGTCAGTCATTCACCAATTCAGTCAGTCACTCAGTCAGTCATTCATTCAGTCATTTAGTAAGTTAGTCAGTCACTCAGTCACTTATTCACTCACTCAGTCACTCATTCAGACAGTCACTCACTTAGTAACTCACCTACTCACTCACAGGGCACTAAATAGGGGCAAAGTTAGCTTAGCAGTTAAGGTACAGGACTAGTAATGGGAAGGTCGCTGGTGCAAACCTCACATCTGCCAGCTTGTCACTGTTGGGCCCTTGAGCAAGGCCCTTAACCCTTAATTGTTTTCATTGCCTTGGATTAAGGTGTAAATAAAATAATACTTTTAAATTGCTGACATTATTTTGAATTAGTATTTTTTTCTTTATTTCTTTTATTTTTATATTACTTAAATACCAAATAACATAAAAATTAAATCCAGCTCTGGAGTCACCCCATTTTTTGTGTGTTGAGTTGTAGATGCAGACACGTTACTCTGCCTGTCTCTTCTGGCCGCGTACACAGTTTAATGAGGCGCCTCGGGGGGCGACGTCTGCACCAAAATCACAAAGACAAACACCCAGCGAAGGCTGCGGCCCCCTCACACTGCCATAACCTTTATAAACAATACATTCAGGCTCAGTGAAATATGCACGTCAGAACCCGACTCCGTGTGGCATTAATGCCCGACTCTCTGTAACGATGCAGAATGACTGAAATATGTGCATCATTCTTCATTACCTCAAAACTCAAAAGCCATCTGGGACACGACTAAAATATTTGTCTTTTAAGCTAACAAAAAAGCAATAAATTGCCTGTCATGTCGGATTTGAGTGAACGTCGGCTACAGAGGCTCAGATCTCTGTTATCAGAGACGCTTTAGCTAGAGGGCTGGTCTTTAGCTCTAGATTTTACCAGTCCTGGTTTTAGACCATCGATTATAAAATGAATGATACTCATTATATAGAGATTTAGATTCAAATCTGCTTCTTACTGTCAAATAAAACATTAAAGGATCAAAAACATTTCTTATCTTTTTGTTTCATGTTGGTTTTGAATGAAAGTCGGCTTTAATCTTCTGTTATCAGAGGCTCTTGTGTTTGAATCTCACACCTCAAATTTAAATTCATTAATGCTTTTAGCTTCGGAAATGTCATACATGCACACCCACACAGACGCACATGCCTCTATATTAATTATGCTTTGTCCACATACTGGAACATACATACTTCCTTTGGATATATGTAGATGTGAGCTTATAACATATATGAAATACCCATAATAAAATCTGTCTATGCTCATATATAAAATGTATCTATATGATTCATTTTTATATGGTATTATACAGTATGTTAGCCTATTTTTGCAGTGGTGTAAAGCACACTGCCACAGGACACTAGAGCAGTTGAAACGTGTTCTCTGGAGTGACGAATCATGCTTCTCCATCTGGCATAGAACAGCTTTGTGATGAATTAGAGCGGAGACTGCAAGCCAGGCCTTCTCGTCCAACATCAGTGTCTGACCTCACAAATGCGCTTCTGGAAGAATGGTCAAAAATTCCCATAAACACACTCCTAAACCTTGTGGAAAGCCTTCGCAGAATAGTTGAAGCTGTTATAGCTGCAAAGGGTGGACCGACATCATATTAAACCCTATGGATTAAGAATGGGACGTCACTCAAGTTCATATGCGTGTGAAGGCAGACGAGCGAATATAGTGTATGTACATTTGCGTATGTGCAGTGTGTGTAGTGTTAATAGGACGCTGTTCCTTCTGTTCAACCTACTGAAAAAATACCAAATAGTGTACATTCTTTATCACTGACTGTCATGTTAAATGCAACACTGTCAGCATTTTTATTTATAGTTGTATAACGTTAGTCTAAAAGCCCTACACAAGCCCTAATAGCCCTGTTTGTTACAGTATGCATGATTTAATTAGAATGATCAGGATTCAAATCAAATCCATTAATTTTTATAAAATAAAAAGTATCGGATCAAATCTTTCATTCATTTAATTAAAAAACAACTAATCTGTATCTCAGACAGCCATCCAAGCTAAAAAAGCTAATTTTATGCGCTGACCACATCGTGTTACCACAACATCTGAGATCTCAAAAATAAAGAGAATCCGTAATTAGTTGCAAGGTTTAGCAAAACATCCCTGTTTATTTTTTTGTATTTTTTTTGCAAAACTCGGTACATTTTTAATATCCTGATGCCGAGAGCGAACTAAGATGCTGCAGAGCCTCGAAAAACTTTAAAAACACACATCTGCACAGCGCCGGAGAAGCATGTGCTGCTTCAGTATGTATGTCAGCACTAAAAATGAATTTATTTATTTATTGGTTTGTGTTTATTTATGTGCCTTGGATGCTTAGCAGCTGCTCCTCTCGCCTAAAGCTTTGCTGCAGATGGTGGTGGTCGCATTAGAGCTGAATAATTGCATTTTTATATATGAAGTGTTTTCGGGCAGACGTTGTTTTATATAGTTTGTGCAACGGAATTGAAATCAGTCGACAGTTTAATAAAATGTATTCTCTTTTACTAAATGGTTCCAGTTAAGGAACAGACATGAGGTGAGCACACTTGATATAAATCAGATTTCAACCTTGCAATTATTGCCATTTATATATAGGGCAGTTGTAGCCTAGTGGTTAAGGTACTGGACTAGTAATCAGAAGGTCGCTGGTTTAAGCCCCACCACTGCCTGGTTGCCACTGATGGGCCCTTGAGCAAGGCCCTTAAACTTATACTGTCACAGTACTGTAAGTTGCTTTGGATAAAAGCATCTGCTAAATGCCGAAAATGTAAATGTAAATCTATAGGTCACATCTGGCAGCTTCCGGTAGGCTGTGTTTATCTTTATAATGAGCTTTTGCTCATTATACTTATTTTTTATTGTATTTTTTCTATTTATTTATACATTTTCTCCTTTTTTCTACTAATTTAGCATTGCCAATTGCGCTCAAGAAGGCTTTATCCGCCTGCTCCACGCCCCTTTGACGAGTGTGCAGTCCCTCGACCCCTTCTTTTTCACACATGAGGTTCATCTACTTCCGTACAGGCGCCTTGGTCTGTTAACCAGGGTTTTTAGCACAGCGAATGAAAACCCTGTCCACTTAGTCCGGCCTTTTCCCACCCAGCACCCAGCAGGTGGCCAATTTCTGTCTGCTGCAGGGACTGCCGATTGTGCCCACTAGATGTCGCCCAGCCGACTGGTTGCAGAGCCGAGATTCGAACTGGGGTGTTCAGACCCCAAAAACCAGCATGAGCATGTTCAAAACATAACACACACCACCCATACTGCTAAGCGACCTAGAGAAAGAGGCACAAGTGTGTTCAAAACACAACAAATGCTCATCAGTGACTAACAAAAAACAGCGTAAACATTAAGACAACAGTAAAACCATCACGACTATCCTAAAGCCACAAAATATGTGAATTTGACGATCAGCTAAAGCTTCTTCAGTCTTCTTAGGATTAAAAAAATAAAATAAAATTGTAATATTATATATAACGATATATAACGATTATATTTAAATTGTTAGAGGACTACATGATGCCTGGATGGATCAGTCATTTGTTTTTTTACCTTTACTGAACTCGGCCACCCTGAACATCAAACCTTCTCTCTGTGACTGTCGTACATTAAAGCGGACACGTCGGACACGTCTCCCTCCATCAGCCCCGGCTCTCCCTCTTTTTTTTTGTCCATTACCTTTACCCCGGTGGCATCGTGCTCCAATCTCGGCCCGGTGTGGAATCCTAACAAGTTGGTTTGATTTTCTGCCAGCGCTGTAGTGAGCTGTGACTCCTCTTATCGTCGGATGATGAATCAGACGTCGGTGGTGGACCCTTCTCATTTCCTCCCGATGCTCCAGTAAGCCGCGGGTCCCTCGTTTAACCCTGCATATGCCCCGTTCAATCGATTTGAAATGAATATATTCTACTTGAGGAGGAATTAAATTAGAGAGGGACGCTGCACATCAGTCATTTCAGGTCCTGTTGGAGTCCAAGCATGGAGCGCTGTTGCTTGTGGCACGGCAGGTCTATGTTGTGGCGCAAAGATAACAAATCACTTACACCAGACTTATAACAATACAATATTACAATAACACAAATATTCTAATAAAAGAGACCAACTTTATTACAGGTGTGATCACAACCCGGGCATAATCCACAATGAATGCAAAGTACAGGTCAGGATATCTGTCTGTCTGTCTGTCTGTCTGTCTGTCTGTCTGTCTGTCTGTCTGTCTATCTATCTATCTATCTATCTATCTATCTATCTATCTATCTATCTATCTATCTATCTATTTGTCTGTCTGTCTATCTATCTTTATATCTATCTATCTGTCTGTCTATCTGTCATCTATCGGTCGGTCTGTCTGTCTGTCTGTCATCTATTGGTCTGTCTGTCTATCTATCATCTGTTGGTCTATCTATCTATCTATCTATCTATCTATCTATCTATCTATCTATCTATCTATCTATCTATCTATCTATCTATCTATCTATCTATCTATCTATCTGTCTGTCTGTCTATCTATCTTTATATCTATCTATCTATCTGTCTGTCTATCTGTCATCTATCGGTCGGTCTGTCTGTCTGTCTGTCATCTATTGGTCTGTCTGTCTATCTATCATCTGTTGGTCTATCTATCTATCTATCTATCTATCTATCTATCTATCTATCTATCTATCTATCTATCTATCTATCTATCTATCTATCTATCTATCTATCTATCTATCTATATACAGTACATATATACAGTATATATTTGTTTTATAACTGTATATATTTTATACATTTTCTAACAGGGCTGATGAAATCGCCGGTCTTTCTTTTACGTAACCATTTTTAATTAAGACACCATTAAATCCAGATGATGATTTTCATTCTCTATGATTTCCGCCCTTTTTAATAATAAACGTGGACACGATTAGATACAGAATATTGCTTCCTGCACTTAGACTGCTCTTCTCCATCCTTTAGACACAATTATCTCCAAACAGCAGACGTCTCATTTTTTAATGAAAGTTTTATTTCCTCGCCTGGTCCTCCTGTCCTGACAGGAGAAACCCTCAACATGGTCTTAACGCTTTGCATTTCTCCCCCAATTTTTCTCTCCACTCTCATTACGCTTCCTCTCCACTGATGCCGATCTAACCCCGATTGAGGAGAGCGAGACTGACACACGCCCCTTCCGACACGTGTGCAGTAGCACCTTTTCACCCACACGAGGTGAGTTCATATGCAGATCAGCCTTGTGTACGAAGAGACACACCCTGATCAACGTATTATTCCTCGACTCCTCAATCAGCCAGCAGAGGTCGTAATTTGCTCAGTTATGAGGTCCCTATCCAGCTCATCCTACCCTGTATGAACAACAGCCAATCGCTGTTCATGTAGCCGTCCAGCCCAGCCGGATGGCAGAGCTGAGTTTAAAACCAATGAGTTTGAAATGTCAGCTCTGGTGTGCAAGCGTGTTTTACGTTTTATTTCCTCATCCTGTCCAGGCAGGAGAAACTCTCAACCTGGCCTTGACGCTTCAGTTCTCTCTGTATCAGCTCAGAAATGCTTGGGAGGTTTTAGGCTCATTATTTTCTCAGAATCAGATCAGGGCCTCTTTGTTCAACAAAAGGCTTTTTATCGTCTCTGCAGCTGCAAGTTTTATTAAATTTTTCTTCCCTAATCATCACAAACCAAGCAACTTTATTAAGACTTCTTCTCTAATTATTCTATAAACTTTTCTTTTACAGTTAACTACAGCATCTACAAAGACGGGAAGCTCTTATTTTTATGCTGGATCTATTTTTTTTTATTACTCTTTGTGTAAGGAGAAGTCCAGCAGTGAGCCACGTTGAATCATATTCTTCAGCAGTGCCATTTTTGGCTGGCACGGTAGGCACAGAAGTGCAGATGATTACAGTCACCTGCGTCTTGTTCTCTTTTACAGATATAAAAGCTAATTTGTTTGGCAAACCTGCTTACTCTGGAACCACAGTACCAGGTTTGGTCCAGTCCGGTTTACCACTGGCGTGCGATTCCAGAACAATTATCTCTTTCTGGGAACTCAGCCTGTGTCACTGCGCTTTCGGGCCTCATGACAGAACTACAGCGGTACCTTGTAACTCAACACCCCCTAAACTCAAAATCTTTGAAACATGACACCCTTTCTTGAGAAATTTGTGCCCTTAAACTCATCAAATTCACTTTCAAAGCGTCCACATGTATCTGTGTTTAGCTGGATTTTCTCCTGTTTCACTTTTAAACTTGTGTTACAGCTCGAGGTTAACGTAAGGCTTAACGTGACTTAATGTATTAAAAGAATGACATAGAAACACTAAACCTTAAAATATATGCAGTTCCACGGGACCATGGAAGGCATTAACAGGTTTCCCAAACATCCTTATGGGAAAAAGTACCTTGAAACTCAACGCCTTTAAAACTCAATGCCACTCCCAGAACTAAATGACGTCGAGTTTCAAGGTACCAGTGTACAGAATTGCCCCGGGGTGGCATTATGTCCCTTTTTGATTTCCCTGCATTGCTATTCTTGATTGTTTTGAGGATTCTCTATCTTTCCTTTTTTAGAGAACTGAGTTGTTGCAGACGGCTGGAGTAGACTCATATTGTGACAACAAGTTCTAAGTTCTGCGCTATCCCGGTCCAATCCACCTTCTCTCTTGCAGGCTGCAGATGTTTTTTGTGCCTTATATTTGTCACTTTGTTTCTGATATTTTAGCGACAACTGTTAATTTTGCAGTAGTCACACTGTATATGAATGTGAAAACATTCATTCATTCATTCATTTTCTTATCCGCTTATTCAATTAGGGTCACGGGTGGTGGTGGTGGTGGTGGTGCGAGAGCCTATCCCAGCTTTTTAATGGGCACAAGGCACACAGTAACACCCTGGATGGGACGCCAGTCCATCGCAGGGCAGACACACATACACACATACATTCACCTATAGGGCAATTCAGTGTCTCCAATTAACCTGACTGCATTTTTTTGGACTGTGGGAGGAAACTGGAGCTCCCGGACGAAACCCACACAGACACGGGAGAACATGCAAACTATACACAGAAAGGACTCAGACCGCCCAGCCTGGGATCAAACCCAGGACCTTCTTGCTGTGAGGCGACAGTGCTACCCACCGAGCCACCGTGCCGCCCAGTGTGAAAACAGAGCTTTGTTTTATCTTTTGGCCGATTTCTAGAGATTCTAAATGATTTACTTTGGCAAATTTAAATTTGAAGTACCTCGTCTGACCCAAAACGCTCTGAGGAGTAAACATCCCCCTGTCTCATTTCTTAAATGCATTTTACATGTCCTAAAAGGATGAAGTGCGGCCAACTTACAAATATTGCTTTGTTTGTTTCAGCATCGTAAAGGTTGTGAATTGTTGCCTCCATTTTCATTTAGCTTATTCATGAGGCTGTCAGCGCGAGAGTCCCGCTTACTCCAGATCGGGTCTTCGTAAATAATTCGGCCGTACGACTTTTAACCAGACATACAATCTGATTTTGCATGAATTACCTTTACGAAGCCAAACACGGTTCCTGCATTATACAAATATCACTCAATGCTGCATCAGAGACATCTATTATTTAATCCATCAGAGGTGCACTTAGAGCTGCTCGGCTCCCACCGGCCCTAGCAATCTGGCTTTTTATCCAAAAAAGAGTACAGCGAGGTAAATTACATCTGATCAAGTTGATTTTACAAGTCTGAGCTAACGTTAGCGTGTTTATGGAGTTGTAAATTATTTCTAAGGCTTTTTAGTTTCCAGACCCCTAAAAAGCTCTGCTAATAAAGCAACACAACAGTAACACAATTATTGGTTCCTTTTTACTTGTAAAAAACATAAATAACAGCATTTAAATAGCATTTAGTGTAAGCTGTTAGCCAAAGTGACTTCCAACTGTGACTGAATACGATCCAATCAATTAAATGTTAAGAGCCATGTTCAAGCGCCAGACAGTGGTAACCTTAAGTGCTGGTATTTTGTATTTACAAATATTTATTTTACATTTAATAGAAAACCTTTTATTCATGACAACACATTCTTTAATAGAACAGACGTGCTGATATTTCCAGCTTGGTTTAATGCAAAGCAGAATAAAGTCAGAGGACATTTTAGAGACAAATAAGTAGAGCACACTGTCTGAAAACTAATGGGTCATCCAGTAAGATGATAAGAATGGATAAAAATAAAAAATTTTAAAGTAGCTTTTAAACTATGAGTCCTGATCTGAGTTATATTAAAACATTCATAATAAAAATGAGAAAACTAGAGTGAGTAAAAGTGCGAGGGGTGCTGGAGCCTATCCTGGACAGGGCACCAGTTCATCGCAGGGCAGACACACATACACACACACACCCATTCACCTATACATCAATTCAGTGTCTCCAATTAACCTGACTGCATGTTTTTGGACTGTGGGAGGAAACCGGAGCACCCAGAGGAACCCCACGCAGACACGGGGAGAACATGCAAACTCCACACAGAAAGGACCCGGACCGTCCCGCCTGGGGATCGAACCCAGGACCTTCCTGCTGTGAGGCGACAGTGCTACCCACTTAGCCATTGAGGGTTAAGGGCCTTGCTCAAGGGCCCAACAGTGCCAACCTGGCAGTGCATCTGCAACCTTCTGATTACTAATCCAGTACCTTAACCACTAGGCTATCAAAGCTACAGAAAGCTCTTCATTGTCATTTTTGCCTCCGAAGGGATTTGTATTTAATTTATTGTAATAATAATAATAATAATAATAATAATAATAATAATAATAGAATTTATTATTTATATTCTTTTTAGTTACTATTATTATTTTATATTATTTTTATAGCACCGTTCATACAACAGCAATTTAAAGTGCTTTACATGACTGAAAATGGCACAAATATAATTAAAAAAAATTTATATAAAAATAAATAAAATAACATTTACAAATTTTAAAAATGTTATTTTTTACACATAATATGTGGTCATACGTCTTTAGCAAATTTCTTTTAGAACACACAGCCTTTTCGAAAGTCCAAAGCTGTACCCACTAGGCTTCCACTGTCCCAGTTGTGTTGATACTGCTGCTATACAGACTTCCTGACAAGATCTATCATTTAGCATTCATCACTTTGTTTCTGTGTGTTTAACCCTCCTAGTAAATAAAGGTTTTGTTTATATTTATGATCAGATCAGAGCAGGTGATTGTAAATGAATTATTAATGGAACGCACACGCTCACGTCCTCCTGCTGACATGTTCATTTGGCATTTTTCCCCAAAGTGTAGATTAGCTTGTGCTGACTGACATAAAGACACGCTAGTGACTGTGCTGCATCAGCAACTGACTGGTTACAATCTGAACCGCAGCCAAATCCCACGGCTGTATATTTTATTGAACAGAATATAATGACCCCCAGCAACAGCAGCAGCATTCTCTTAATCAATGCTCGCTCTCGTCTCTCTCCCGAAGGCCTTGTTAGGGAGAAAATGTGCTCCTCTGTTCCGGGAAGGGTCTGGCAAGCAGGCTGTGATGTCGGTGTGGCATTGTGTGCGTGCTGTCCAGTCTGGGGCTCCAACAGATAAATGAGTGCTTGTATGAGCTGCAGGGGGTCTAGTTTTTAAATCGAGTAGGTTTTTAAAATGCATGTGCAGGCTTTTATAAAGACACATACATCAGAACTTCATTTAGTTCAGTATATAGTGTATATATACAGTATATATATATATACAGTATATATATATATAGTGTATAAATGCCTGGATCAGACCACGGCTTAATAATAAGGCCACTAAAAAACAGGTTCAACTATCATTCATATCAGATGTAATGCAACTGAAGTTGGTGTTCATGTATTTTTGGTATATATATATATATATATATATGGATTAGCGCCCTGTCCAGAGTGTTCTTGCCTTGCACCCATCCTGACCAGTGTGAAATCTAAAAAAAAAAAGTTGATATAACGTATCATGATTTTATTAATGAATAAAAAAAAGGAAATAAAAGTACAAAATAATTATAAATAAAGTAAAATTAATGGAAAATAAAGAAAAATTATGCAGATATGATGGACATATTGATTTATGAGTGTTACGTGTTACTTGTTAGTTGATTAACTAGATTCACCTTTTAAAAAGAAATAAAATTTAATGATCTGTAATGAGGAAAAAATTGAAATTAATAATAAAAATAATTTTTTTCAATTTTTTTTATTTTACATTTGTCCTTTTTTAATTATAGTTTTATTGTTTGAAAATCTTCCTAAACTTGGAAAGTTTGCATTTTGCCCCCAGTTGTCCTGTCAGGCCTTTTAATATTATTTATTTATGTATGTATGTATGTACTGTATGTATGTACAGTATGTATGTATGTATGTATGTATTTATTCATTTATTTATTTATTTACTTACTTATTTATTTATTTATTTATTTATTTATTTATTTATTTATTTATTTATTTATTTATTTATTTATTTATTATTTTTATTTATTTTTTATTATTTATTTATTTATTTAAAGACAGAGTGGAAGAAAGTATTCCTTGTCATTAAAGTTAAATCATATTGTTATAGATTGCATTTCTTAATCTCAGTCTTCAACCTCAACAATAAAAAATAAATAATAAAAATGAAGGGATTTATTTAAGTACAAGTTAAATTCAATTTAGTTGGAAAAAATATATTATTTGGGTTTGTTTTACATAAAGCAGAAACATATAAAAGCATCAGACAATAAGTCGATCATTTTAATTGAATTTAATTCTTTGATACATATTATTTGCTATATTACGCTTATAAACGGAGTGAGATGGAGATCCAGCTTGATGCGGTGATACTGAACGGAATGCTCCGGCAGTGATGTGATTGATTTAGTGTTAAAGAAAGTGCATTGCTACTCTTCATCCTGGGACTTAAATACCAGCTGGGCAGTGTTCCCACGCCCGCCAGATTTATTACTCCATAAAACTGCTGTGATGCTTTGCAATCTTTAAAATTACCTGACCATCAAAAGTGGCCTGTGGTTCAGTGGTTAGTGCTCGAAATAGCTCGAGATGCTCGAGATGCTCATCTCTGAACGTAAAGAGGGGGCCGATTTTCATTTCAGAAACATCTGCAGGACTGAGAAGCTGAAGTTTAGTAAAAAAATGCTTTAAATTGGAGTACGAAGGGCTACATTGACATTTTTGGCATTTAGCAGACGGTTTTATCTTAAGGGGCTTACAGTAAACAGTTTTTAAGCAATTGAGGGTTAAGGGCCTTGCTCAAGGGTCAGCAGTCCTCACTAAAGCTGTTAAGGGCACAAAAAAATAAATATATAAATAAGTACATAAATAAATAAATACATTAATAAATGAATGAATATACACCAATCAGCCATAACATTAAAACCACCTCCTTCTTTCCACGCTCACTGTCCATTCTATCAGCTCCACTTACCATATAGAAGCACTTTGTAGTTCTACAATTACTGACTGTAGTCCATCTTTTTCCCTACATGCTTTGTTAGCCCCCTTTCATGCTATTCTTCAAGGGTCAGGACCCCCACAGGACCCCCACAGGACCACCACAGAGCAGGTATTATTTAGGTGGTGGATCATTCTCAGCACTGCAGTAACACTGACATGGTGGTGGTGTGTTAGTGTGTGTTGTGCTGGTATGAGTGGATCAGACACAGCAGCGCTGCTGAAGTTTTTAAACACCTCACTGTCACTGCTGGACTGAGAATAGTCCACCAACCAAAAACAGCACCTTGTGGGCAGCGTCCTGTGACCACTAATGAAGGTCTAGAAGATGACCGACTCAAACAGCAGCAATAGATGAGCGATCGTCTCGGACTTTACATCTACAAGGTGGACCGACTAGGTAGGAGTGTCTAACAGTGAGTGGACACGGTATTTAAAAACTCCACTCATACCAGCACAACACACACTAACACACCACCACCATGTCAGTGTCACTGCAGTGCTGAGAATAATCCACCACCTAAATAATACCTGCTCTGTGGTGGTCCTGTGGGGGTCCTGACCATTGAAGAAGAGGGTGAAAGGGGGCTAACAAAGCATGCAGAGAAACAGATGGACTACAGTCAGTAATTGTAGAACTACAAAGTGCTTCTATATGGTAAGTGGAGCTGATAGAATGGACAGTGAGTGTAGAAACAAGGCGTGTTCCAACAGCTCTTATTAAGAATATTTCAGCTAATTTCAGAGTTGAGTGACACTTTATATAAATATAATTTTGTTATGACACTTTCTGGGCTGATATTCATTAGAGTATCATAAAATGTTCTGGCTTAATGTACTTTCACTAGGCTAGGTTTAATATGCAATTAAAGGTAGTTTATAAAATAATTTCCTTCATATTTGACCCTAATTTGTTCTCTTTATGACAGTGTGTGTAGCAGAAATCTTATAGTACCCCTCTCCCTCTTTTTAAAATAATTATTTATACATTTTTATGCACAGTTGTGTTTTTTGTTATGTAGGGTGTATGTGGGTTTCCTATAGCCCTGTAAACACCCCATTAACGAAAGTGCCACTGTATAGCTTTAAAGGTGGGTTTTTATTCATGGCGTCAGGACCCGTCAGTGTTAATAACTCTCACCTGGCACATTAATCAGTCAGTCTGTGAAGGATCACATCCAATTAACATCTGCGATTTAAAAGCGAAGTCGGTGCCGCTCGGTTCTTTTGTCCGGCTGACAATGTGCTGACCCACGTACTGCGGGCGTATCCCGTTAATTAAGCCGTACCCGTCTCACTCCGATCCGCGGCTTTGATGCACTAATTAATGGCTTCCTGAACTCACCGAGTGCACTCGACAGAAATGCAAAGTCAAAAGCTTTACAGAGATTACAAGGTTGGTATCCATCACCAGCGAGCGCTGATTAAAAGTCCTAGCTGAGGAATAGCACAGGCCTAGCACTGAGTCTTGGTGAAATAAACATCTAATGCTGAGCATTTTAGCTTTAGTTCATCTAATAACAACATCTCGATTGTATTTGGTTAGTAAAATAGCATTTTGTTATATCAAGATCTCATATAAGGTATCGTATGATCGTCGGTGGGTCGCCTGACAGCCAGAAGGTCCTGGGTTCGATCCCCAGGTGGGGTGGTCCGAGTCCTTTCTGTGCGGAGTTTACATGTTCTTCCCGTGTCTGCGTGGGTTTCCTCCGGGAACTTCGGTTTCTTCCCACAGTCCAAAAACATGCAGTCAGGTTAATTGGAGACACTGAATTGCCCTATAGGTGAATGGGTGTGTGTGTGTCTGCACTGCGATGGACTGGCTGAGTGTTACTGTGTGCCTTGCTCCCATTGAAAAGCTGGGATAGGCTCCAGCACCCCCCTGCAACCCTAATTGGATAAGCGGTTAAGAAAGTGAGTGAGTTTATATCCAACTGTCTGCCTCAGCAACTAATTGGTTCAAGGTAGCTAACTACAATATAGCGTTACCTAACAAACAAACTAACAATAGCTAAGTAAGATGACACTTTACAAGCTACACAAATGATGTTTCCAACTTAAAGTTTGTGAGAACAATGTCTTTTATTTTCTAACATCATTAATAAAAATGCAAATGAATTCCTTCCTGCCGTCTGCTTCACCGTCTGCACCTCCTTCCTGTTTACTGTTTATTTTTAGGCCTAGCAGGAGTTTCGACCGTCACATTATTTCAAGTCTCCATTTGTCCTTTCTCGGGTCTCCTTGGTCTTGTCAAACACACTTAGTTTCAAGTGTTCCAGCCTTTAATTTATTCTCGGCCCAAAGAGAGCACCATCGAACAGCAAAGCGAGGTAACTTGCATGCAAATAACGGCGGACGTGGCTTTAATGCATACTGATTACAGCGGAGAAGAAAGAGAATGAAGTCTGACCTTCAGCGCCGAGACCAAAGGAACTCTGAGGAAAGTGCTGCGTTACTTTCTCCTCATAAACACGCCGCTGACAAATTCATTATCGCAAATACGTCTGTGCGGCTTTCATGTTCGCAGTGTTGACTTTGCCCTTTAGCGTCGCTACTTTGAATGGCTGTTACTGAGCTGCTGAGGATTTCTTCAAGCATTAATTAATCCCTACGTACGAGATTTACGGCTGGCCTTTAAATACTGACTCAAACCTGCAGAAATAAGACGGTGCAGAAATCCACTAGCACAAACATATAGATATGCCCTCTACGTACCTGTCTATCTATCTGCCTGCCTGCCTGCCTGCCTGCCTGCCTGCCTGCCTATCTATCTATCTATCTATCTATCTATCTATCTATCTATCTATCTATCTATCTATCTATCTATCTATCTATCTATCTATCTATCTATCTATCTATCTATCTATCTATCTATCTATCTATCTATCTATCTATCTATCTTGTGACTTTGACTATTTTAGCCATACTCATTACTAATAGATGCATAAAAGCATCTAAAGATCTTAGTGACAAGGAACATCAAGCAACGACAGTAAAATTGTGAAGCAGCGGCTCATTTTTTTTACGTTTATCATAAAAATGGTTTGTATCTGATTGCAACACTCACTGCTAAGCAGATTGTGTTTTAATGAATCTTCCCAGAAGTTTTCAGCAGCCCATCAAAGACTCCAGGAGTTCACAAAAAAATACCAGAGCATCTAAGAATATGTTAATAAGTTCACGATCAGAAAGAGATGGCAAAAAATAGTATCCATAGAAGTGTCAAAACGCTGCAAACTGATAGGAACTTAAAGGCTGGTCCCTTCCTAAGACCAAAGATTTTAGGCGTATTGTTCAAGTGTGATGCTGTGTAGATGATTTTGCTTACCATAACTGATAAACACCATAAACTCTGCTCTCTACCAGAATTTCCTGTAGTAGAATGTGTGCTTATTAGTCTGTGGTCCAAAGAAGGGTTTTTCAAGTGACCCACATTATGTCCATGATTTTTCAAGCAACCCAGACAACACAAACAATGCACCTTACTCTCTCAGCTCTGCTTCTGTGCAATCTGGTCCCACTGTGGTTTACAAGATGTGACATAAAGCTTCCACAAGGGGGCACTCGTGTACAATTAGTGTTTATTTAATTATTATTACTCTTCTGCTACCATTTTTCTGTTTGAAAAGCCCTGGTCTAAAGCACACAAGCAAGTTCATCATTAAATGGTTAAACTATAGGTTTGAAGCGGCCTAGTTAAAATCTTGAGTTGAACCTCACTGATGTGTCGTAGCAGAACCCAGCAGTGTTGAAGATCCAAGCCCTCCAACCTCCAATTTGGCTGAATTGAATCATTTCTGTGAAGAATATATACTGTACTGTTATCAAGAACATAAAGTTTAGGAAAACATAAGTACCCGAGTCTCTCTGTGCTCAATTTTTTTTGGTAAATCTCTTCCAAAGGGGCAATGCTCAACCCTGACGCCAATCCGAATCCCATCAAGCCGTTCTTCAGAGAGCGGTCAGGTAGCTATTGGATTGAAATGTCTGAAGCTTTAACCTCTTGCCCTCATTTTGTGCCGCCTCTGTGCCCCATCAATACCATATCTGCCAAAAATTACACACATGAGAGATTTCCACCTGAGCTTCCCACTACAAATGCAAAATACTCCTTACCTTCAGAAAGAGAATGTACTCTCTCTCTCTCCCTCTCTCTCTCTTATTTTCTCCTTCATCTCTTCATTGTTGTTTTGCCACAGATCTTTATGGCACGTGGAGTCGAACAGACGTGAAATAAATAAGTGTAAAAACAACATTTCATGGCTGCCAAGCACTTGACAGTGGAAGTACTGCAGAACGTGATGGGGACTTGTTGCATTTCTTATCCCAGTGTATTTTATCACAGCAGACTCGTCCACTGTTAAAACGAATTTAAAGATTTGTATACTTTAAAACTGTGGGGAAAATTTTTTTTTTTTAATGCAATCATCAACTACAAAACGCTTACCAATTATAACCACAGATAAATGACTGTATGCCAACATGAGTAACAGATGCAGCCCAATGACATGCCAGCATGTGAGAGGAAAGTAAATCTAACAAAATCTACACATTTAGTGCCACACTTCCTGGCAGTCATTAAATTACACTCATAAACTGAATGATAGAATAAATAAAAGCTAGGATACCT
The DNA here is from genome assembly GCF_030014385.1 of Trichomycterus rosablanca. NCBI lineage: Eukaryota > Metazoa > Chordata > Actinopteri > Siluriformes > Trichomycteridae > Trichomycterus > Trichomycterus rosablanca. Next base: position 19,413,966 of record NC_086009.1, read on the forward strand.
CATGATTAATGGGGTACAACTGCCCTTAAAACCTTCAATTGCACATTACAAAGGAAGCGGCTCCTTTCACGGTTCGTGATGCAATTTTTACAGCCGTGAATTGAGTAGGACCTTTAATATAAGTCTTTTTTTTATTGGTCACAAACACATCTTTTAACTCGGACTTTTAATCGTGTCACACGACAATGGGCGAGAGAGACTGTACAGCTTCTGCTCGACTGGTTTGATCGCACCCTGTGCCAGCTGCAGCTCCTCTGATGCTCATAAGCATCTCTTATCTCCCAATTATGAAATTAGGAGCTTCAGACACAGATTTGTTTGATGAGCCACGTTTCTCCGAGGGATCCAGATGATCATATCAAAGGCTGAGAATTATTAAGAGTTATCAAGCGACACAAAGGTCTCCCGGACCCCCCCATGTGAGTCTTAGTCATCTTCACTCACTGCTTTGTTTGATATGTCAGTCACTTGCAGAAGTCTTAAACCATGCACTTATTATTTTTTCTTTAGTGGTGTTCCTGCGTCCTCTAGCTTGCATAAAGAGGACTTAATTAAATTCCCTCAATTGCTGTGGAAACAGTGCAGCAAATCATTTAGGCCTGCGCAGTGGCACAGTGCCATGCTAAACAAGAGAGTGCTTGTACACTGCGCAGTGATGCATCAACCATACATGTAGTAAGTGCACTTGTTTGCAAAAAGCCTAAAAACACACAGTGCATTAAAAATGCATTTTTTCTCTGAAGCAGCACATTAATAAATGTAGAAATACAAACTCTATGGACACTTGACTGTAATTATGGTAGACATCCCATTCCAAATACATGGGCATTGCTATTAAGATGGCACAACCTTATTTCAGACTCCATCCTTTACAGTTAGAACAGACTCCACTCGTTCTTGTGGACTGGAATTTCAAAACAGCATCTGTGATATCAGGCAAACAGTGTATATTCTAATATATGTGGTGTTGGTGGTGGTATTATATTCTGAGGTTGTTTTGCTGGTGCATTGCAGAGACTGGACAGATTACTGAAGAAGGTAGATAACCTCAGAGATGTTGGATGCAAGCGGGTGTTTCAGACTGTGACCCAAAAAGTAGATGGATGGATAGATGCATGGATGAGACAGACAGACGGACGGACGGGTGGATGGATGGGAGATGAATAGATAGACAAATAAATAGACAGATAGATAGATAGACAAACAGATAGATAGACAGACAGGCAGATAGATAGACAGACAGACAGATACACATATACATAGATAGACAGACATACAGATAGGTAGGTAGATAGACGGACGGACAGACAGACAGACGGACGGACAGTCAGATAGATATACAGACAGACATACAGATAGATATTTAGATAGACGGATAGACAGACAGAGAGACAGACAGACAGGCAGATAGATAGATGGATAGACAAACAGACAGACAGACAGATATATAGACCGACAGATAAATAGATAGATAGATAGACAGACAGACAGACAGACAGACAGGCAGGCAGACAGACAGACAGACAGACATAAAGACAGAAAGACAGACAGACAGACAGACAGATAGATAGATAGATAGATAGACAGACAGACAGACAGACAGACAGGCAGATAGACAGATAATAATTGTAGAAATAAAAACTCTGTAGAAGCCTGACCATAGATATACCTTTAAGATGACACAACCCCACTTTAGAAATTTTTACATCCAGAACAGCCTCCTTTCCTCTCCACGAGATTGTGTAGTGTTGAATTTGTAATGTCAGGTACCAAAATTGGTTAAAAAAAAGCCTGAGCCTGAATATTCAGATCATACTGAAAAGTCAAATCTGCTGGTAAAGCATCAAATGTGGCTGAATTCTGCCGGGTGGAGTGAAAGAATTATTAACAGTCATGCAAGGTGATTGTTAATGCAGTCAAAGGGGGAAAACCAGATATTGGATCTGCTGTGTACATATTTTTGATACCTGGTATCAGTCAAACCATTTAATCCTGTTTATAAAGCATTACTGTATAAAGGGTTGTATTACAACATTGTATTATAAATCATGAATTGCGTACATTTATGGTTTTACTGCAACCCAACCTACCACACTAGTCCACTGAGCAGAATTACAGCCTACAAACCCTGATCTAAAAGCATTAACCACCTCCGCCCAGCGCTGAGCCAGGCCGTACACTCTTCCTGAAAATTGGAGGAAGATTGACTGCAAACTCTGCAATTTGGACGTGTCGCCTACTGTAAATGGTGGGTGGTGGAAACTCATCAGCACCCTAAAACTCATCATTTGAGGGGGAAATTGCTCATCTCTACTCCATCAGTATGACACTACATTAGAGGCACATTATTCCCAGTTTCCTTCCACTCCCAGCTCAGAGGCGTTCGGTGCTCTGCCGTGGTCGACGTAATAAATTGGCCAATCGGACGATCAAGAGGGTTTGTAATTTGCGGAGTGTGTTATGAGCATCAGGCTCATCAGATTTGGGATATTTTTGGTCATTTATTTTATGTGCTCAAGTCCTGGACTGAAAAACAATAAGGAATTAAAAAAGGTTCAGAAAAAGCAGAGAAATGTCACGGTGATCCATTAAATGAGTCTGGAGCTTTAATAGTTATTCATTATTTTATTTCCTAGAACTGTTTTTAAGAAAGAGCGTCACGGTGGCTCGGTGGGCAGCACTCCACCTTCATGGCATGACTGTGGCCAAGTGCACGAAGCGAGATCTGAAAATCAGTGCCTGATTCACAATTTCTCTTTTGACTGAATGGACACAAATTCCAACAGACATTTTAATCTACTGGAGAGCCTGTTATGGCCGCAAAAGGCAAACAAAGATGCGAGGTAACGTTCATGGTTTTGGGATAGGAAATCCAATAAGGTTATGGTCAGCTGCCTACATTCTCCTGGCCGTATATTCTGTGTAGCTGACAAAGACCGGAAAATAAAAATAATAATAAAGAAGGAGTCTAAGTAGCTTCCTCACACCCCTAAAGCTGATGTTAAAATATCGTTAAGTAGCAAATGTTGTTTTCTCTGATTTATTTATGGCGCAGTGGAAAAGTTTAAGCACAAACTGCTGGAGTCATTTCTCCTGCCTTATCACAGGGTGAGGAGACAGAAGCTTCTTTTGAAATGCTAATAAGATGGGGTCTACAAAAGCTCATTTGTCAGATCAAACACGAGCCATTACTCTTTTCAAATGAGAGAGAGAGAGAGAGAGCGCTCCTCCAACCTGAGCTCATCCAAGTACCGGCGATTGACTACAAATAAGAACATACGTCACAGCCGAAGGTATTTATAACCTTCTTTATAAACTTTTCCAGTTGTTATTGGTGTTGTTAGTGTTCCTGTCCTGTAATTCAGCATCTGACCTGCTAATAAGACTCCCGAAGTGCTTGTTTATTCTTTTTACTAGTTCTAACTTTTAGCTTAAATTAATTTTGTGTATGTATGTCTAATTAATTCAAATTATTGTCAAAGTCAACCAAGAAGGATGGAGGTTCCTGCTGAATCTGATTCCTCTCAAGGTTTCTTTCTGCAGCTGTTGCCCTTGACAAGCTCAGCTGGGTTTTGGTCTGTCGGTCCTGGATTCTGTAAAGCTGCTTTGAGACGATGTCTATAGTAAAAAGTGCTATACACATTAATTTGACTTGGAAAAAAAAAGTTTATAGTGAACAAAGGGGGTAGCACTGTCGCCTCACAGCAAGAAGGTCCTGGGTTCGAACCCCAGGTGGGAGGTCCGGGTACTTTCTGTGCAGAGTTTGCATGTTCTCCCCGTGGCTGCGTGGGTTTCCACCGAAAGCTCCGGTTTCCTCCCACAGTCCAAAAACATGCAGTCAGGTTAATTGGAGACACTGAATTACCCTATAGGTGAATTAGTGTGTCTGCCCTGTGATGGCCCTTACTGTGTGCCTTGCGCCCATTGAGCTGGGATAGGCTCCAGCAACCCCCCCCCCCCTGCTATAATATAAAATGTGTCCGAGATCCAAAGCCACAGCCATGAATTGAAGCTCTTAAGTGAAATATGTGGAATGTTCCTTCAATATACTGATGTAGAAATGAAAAATAAACATTTTTCATTTCTACATCAGTATATTGAAGGAACATTTTATACATCTGAACATCCTTGTCGTAGACTAAACAGCACGTGTCTGCGATCGTGTGTTTTAATTAAGAATAAAAGAAATGATAAGTGAACATCTACAGCTTTATGTTCAGCAGGGACTGAGAGCGAGACATCATCATCCTCTTAATCTAAATTCCTGTCGTGCTGTTGCATTAATAACCAATTAAACCAATAAAAGATCTCAGTGTAGTGAACAAAACTGCACTGACAACTGGGTACAAATTAAAGGTTAATTATTTCAATTCTAAATTAAATCTAGACGCTATAAAGTGGCTCAGCTGGAACCACTTTTGTTTCCCAGTAAAACATTTAATGAAAATGGAATTTTTTTATAAACAAAGCAAACAAACTCAGACATCTTACACAGTATAATCTGGGGAGACGTGGTAGAGCAGCAGGTACAGTGGGTGATCTATCTATCTATCTATCTATCTATCTATCTATCTATCTATCTATCTATCTATCTATCTATCTATCTATCTATCTATCTATCTATCTATCTATCTATCTATCTATCTATCTATCTATCTATCATCTGTCTGCCTGTCTGTCTGTCTGTCTGTCTGCCTGTCTGTCTGCCTGTCACATATCTGTCTGTTTGTCTGTCCGTCCGTCCGTCCATCTAATTACATCTACATACTTTTTTGTATTAAGCTTTAATCTTTAGATTAGAAATCAACAAAACCACAAACATTCATTCTTACTTCACCATATTTATATAAAAAATGTAAACTTTAATGTTACAAATGTTTACTTCCAATAATGTAGAAATAAGATCATTTTTAAAGACCCCGTTGCTACTAGTCTAAGATGTTAGAAACAGGTTTTCCGTTCCTGCGGCTGCTCCGCTCTGATAAGAGACGGGCAGAAAAGCTAATTCGTCTTTTCGGTCGGGCAAACACAACCTCAGCTCTTCTTAGCCAGCACAATAGTTACATTCTGATTTATTCATCGACAAGCAGGAGCAGCAATAGAGGAGTGGAGGATTTGGGGATTAAACCAACCAACCTGAGCGTACTGTTCTTAGACGAGCTTCGCGACCTCAACAGGAGCTTTTGGGTACAGAGCAGCGACTGTGCTAGTCATAATGTAATTAGATTAAAGACGTGCCAGCGTTAGCAGAGACGGCCGGGTTCTCTCTGATCTTCCTCATTCCTGATTGATGCTTTGACTCGGTGCTTGGCCCGAAACGGCTCACGTCTGATGTGCTGTGCTCTTAGAGATTGCATGGATTTTTAATCTTGTGCTGCAGTTTACAGGGTGAGAGCGGCACAGCTGCTGTTGTATACAGCGATCACAGAGCTGTGTTCAGAACATTCTCTGCTCATAGAAGGAATTTAATACTGAGATTTTGCATCAGTACTTACACTGTAGACAAATTTATGAGCTTAAGTGCAGCTTATACCAATGCCAATGCCAATTGATTCAACCTACCTAACATTTACAAAAACACAAGCAACCAACAACCCTAAACTGCCAGCGTTAAGCTTGAGCTGAGGAAAAAGGTCAGTAAGTTTGAGCTGAAGAAAAAGGTCAGTAAATGTTGTTTTATTTCTGACGTTGTGTGTGTGGAACTCACCAGGGTCGCTCTTCAGGTTAACACACTTGGCAGTCTGTGCAAGAGTGAAAAACCTTGGAATCCGTCCATCTCCAGCAGTCCCGTTATATCTCAGATCGATCGGGGTTTTGGCAGAATAATTACCTGTGATTACTCTGCTGTGAAATGGGTATGATGTGAGCATGCATATCACTGAATGTGGACAGCACCCTGATGACCTCTACTGCTGCATTACAGGAGCCGTGATGAATCTGTTTGCCGAGAGGACGAGCTGTACCGCCGTGAATGAGTGATTATGGATCTGGGAAAATATCCTATTAATCCCCTTCATGCCGTGATATTCGATGATTTCTAGATTTTTCACTGTCCAATTTAATTGTATTTTGTATTTAAAATTTAATGCCTGCAACACACTGCAGAAGTTCGGACAGAGACGTGTTACCCCTGTGTTACATCAACTTTTTAATTAATTACAATTTTTAATAGATTCAGAACTGAGGATAGTAATTCTTGCAGTTCAGCAAGTGCACTTTTAACCTATTCTTGCTTAATACATATACATAAACACTTCAGCTGCTTAAGAGTCCATAGTCACCAAGGTCTGATTCTCCTCGTCATGGTGCACCATACATTTTAAACAGAGGAAAGATCTGGACTGCTGGCAAGCCAATCAAGCACTCGCATTCTGTGTCGACGAAGCCACACTGTTGTAGTGTGAATGAACACACACGATTTCAGCTGATTTCATATAATCAAAAATCACACTACGATACACTATGAAAGAATAAATAAAAGCTACAAGCAGGGAATTGTGGTCCAATAGAACACACTGAATGTGTGTGTGTATATATATACAGTATATATACTGTATATATACTGTATATATATATATATATATTCCCTGCTGTTCACATGCACAGCTGCAAAGCTTTGTTTATATACTGTATATATACAGTATATATATACTGTATATATATATATATATATATATATATATATATATATATATATATATATAAAACATGAGCTCTTATTACTATTATTACTACTTTTATTACTTTTTAACTCCTTTGTTACACCAACAGTGGCTGCAAAGCAGAGCCAGGATTCAAGCCCATAACTAGGCTACCAGTGTCCACTAACAACGCCCTATCCACTGTGCCACCAACACCCACTACATTATCAGAGTACATATCAACACACATATCAGGCTGCACCTATTTATGGTCCTACACACTTTCCTCTCCACTCAGTCATTATAATAATCACGTCCGTTCAGCCGCCTTTTACCTGAGAACCACAGATGGTGCTTTATATATTTATATGAACCATCACACACACAGGACGTGTGAAGCTGTTAGTGTGTTTATGCACGGTGTGTGTAAACCTCCAGGGATTGAACATGCTGTTCTGATCCCAGAGGAGTTTGGGAAAGTCACGGCAGATTGTAGGTTAGTGGAGAGTAAACAGATTGGACTGTGAACAGGTTGTGAATGGAAAATAAGGGCATATAATTACTAAAATACCTCCAAAGTCATTCAAATAGTCAATGTTATATGTTTAGGACGTGTCCACGTTCATGGACTTTATAGCACTGAAAATGCTTAGACAGTCAGTGTCACTGCAGCCATGCAAACCAATTTCCTTTCTTATTCACTAACTTTAAGACAACCTGACCTAGGTATTGTGGCTGTAGTTTTATTTATTTATTTATTTTTTACTTCTGTATGTTTAGGGCCTTAAATATGGTCCCTCTTGAGATGTGTATAGTTTAGCTATGCTCTGGCTCAGTGGGTATAGAACTGTCACCTCACAGCTAGAAGGTCCCAGGTTCGATTCCCAGATGGAGCGGTCTGGGTCCTTTCTGTGTGGACTTTGCATGTTCTCCCTGTGTCTGTGTGGGTTTCCTCCCACAGTCCAAAAACATGCATGTGAGGTTTAATTAGAGATGCAAAATTATCCATGATGTTTGATATGAAACTTGAACTGATGAATCTTGTGTAGCCAGTAACCACCTGCTCTGTCATGAATGTAACCAAAGTGTAAAACTTGACAGAAAAATCCTAATAAATAAATAAATAAATAAATACTTCTGTATGTCAAGGGCCTTTAAGATGATCTTAAATCCTTCTTGAGATATCCATAGCTTTTGTTTATATCTAGAAAATGATCACCGATCACTGGGCGAACACAGCTAGCTATCGGCATCAAGAAACTGCTGGAACTGGCACTTATTAAGCACAAAATGAGCTCCATTCTCTAAGCAGACGTCACACACATTAAGTACTATTGAATTAACTGATACATTTATTTCAGTTCTATGTAATTATATAGAAAGCATTAGTACCCATATAGTAGCATTATACCCATACACATTATATTCTACAGAATGAATGCATCATTTTAATCATGATTAACTCCCCTAGAAAGAATTGTAGAGGTTTGATCCATCGATGCGTAACCCATCATTACACAGATATATATCTATATACAGTATATATATCTATCGGCTCATTGCACTGAGATGATCATTTAAGGATTTAAGAATGATCTTGGTGCTCTTATAGTAATGTCATCGTTTTTCATTCACTGAACTAGACAGAAATGATAATGGGGTTGGGATGAGAGGAATGACTTGCTTTTGGATGAAAGGAAAATGCATTTCAATAAAAGCAATAATTAACTTAATTAATACCAGAGATGATGATGATGATGATGATGAAACTACCGGCACAGAAGTCATTAAGAATACATTTAAAAATTGATTTAATGAAACATATTTAATGAAACCTCAAAAATTCAACCCAAAACTATAAAACAGACTTACAGCTATACACAGATCAACCATAACATTAAAACCACCTCCATGTCTCCACACTTACTATCCATTGTATCAGCTCCACTTACCATATAGAAGCATTTTGTAGTTCTACAATTACTGACTGTAGTCCATCTGTTTCGCTGCACGTGTCTGCATGGGTTTCCTCCCACAGTCCAAAAACATGCAGTCAGGTTAATTGGAGACACACATGGGTGTGTGTATGTATGTGTATGCCCTGCAATGGACTGGCGCCCCGTCCAGGGTGTAACTGTGTACCTTGCGCCCATTGAAAAGCTGGGATAGGCGACCGTAATTGGATAAGCGGTTAATACAGTGATTAATTAGTGTCCTGTCCAGAGGAGAGGACTTCAATCCACTAACCCTGATCAGAACGAGCAGTTACTATACATAAATCAATGAATAAATTTTATTGCGATAGGTTGTCTCACTCTCAAGGGTATTTCTGGATAATACCTATTGTCTCCTGGTGGAACCGGACTTGCTGCAGCCCTGACCAGGATAAAGCTGTTGATAAAAAAGCAAAGGAAATAAAACTTTTCTTACTTAGGATCCGTTTGTTTCTTAAACTTCTCCTTGTTTAGTTCTGTAAATAGTGGAGAGCAATTAGTTTTGTGTCCGAAGTGTCTTGCAGTTACTAGCATTCAGATTAGCATTTAGAAAGCTTACGCAGTGCCAGAGTGAGATTGGAGAGGAATAAGGGACTGAATTGATCGGCGACCCTCCCTCCATCTCTCGCCGCTGACTTTACTGCAAGGCTGGCACTTTGTGGACTAATTAAAGTCGCCGTGTAAAGAGCAGAGAAGCTAGCGGAGGAGAGAGGGATTGTGAAGGCTGGTCAGTGTTTACTCTTTAATTTCATGCATGGCGGCTTTCGTCGGCGCGTGTGCTAGCTGTGCAGATTACAACAATCCACTCAAAGAACTAATCGTCACAACACGACTTGACAACAGGCTTAGAAGTAGCGGATTCCACGCGTGTTAAAGGTGCAGGCGGCGTTTATAATCCTAACACTGTTCGTAATGGCATGTCAGAGGTCGTTTGGAGACTCTGGTCATTTCCAGAATGACGAGGACCTTATTTACTGGACTTGATGGACCAGTGAATGGTTTGATGGGTTTTATGTGAATTCTATATTGGGTGGCTCGGTGCATAGCACTGTCTTCTCATCTTGTTTTTCTGAGCTGGCGTTTACACCGACTAGGCATAACATTATGACCACTGACAGGTGAAGTGAATAACACTGATTATCTCTTCATCATGGCACCTGTTAGTGGGGGGGGGATATTAGGCAGCAAGTGAACATTTTATCCTCAAAGTTGATGTTAGAAGCAGGAAAAATGGGTGGGCGTGAGGATTTGATGGCTAGACGACTGGGTCAGAGCATCTCCAAAACTGCAGCTCTTGTGGGGTGTTCCCGGTCTGCAGTGGTCAGTATCAAAAGTGGTTCAAGGAAGGAACAGTGGTAAACCTGAAACAGGGTCATGGGCGGCCAAGGCTCATTGATGCACGTGTGGTCCGATCCAACAAACGAGCTACTGTAGCTTAAACTGCTGAAAAAGTTCATGCTGGTTCTGATAGAAAGGTGTCAGAATACACAGAGCATCACAGTTGCAGGGCTGCTTTGGCAGCAAAAGGGGGACCAACACAATATTAGAAAGGTGGTCATATTGTTATGCCTGGTCGGTGTAGTAACCCACAGGTGAACTAATCACTAATACGATTTCAGGCATATAAAGCACAGAAAATTACGTTTCCAAATCGATTATGAGCGTTTCTGTGCTCTAACCTGAGTGGAAGTCCTGGGAGATTCACGCCCCGAGGTAAATGAGGTCGAATTTTAACTAAGGAACCGTTGAAATGTGAAGGACAGGCCGATTTAAGGAGAAAAATCTTATTGCATGGGTGTTACTGAAATGCCAAGCTGTCAAATAAATGTCGCCGTTATTGCTTTTTTTCCCGGTAATGCTGCCGTATTTCGGCAGAACTCTGGTCCACAGTGCTGAAGTGTGTCATAATGTAACTTTATACTGGAGGTAAAGTCTTTATGCTTTATATATTACCCACAGTGAGCAGAAACGGTCGCTTTTAGATTTTCTTTGTACTTTTCTTGCCCCATTTAAAAGTGTAATGTTTATAAAATATATATTCAGTACAGTCTATAACAAAAGGCTTGTTTTTTAGGGTTATCTTATTAATAATATGGTTAAAACCACCTTTTTATCCCTGGCAGGTTCACGGTGGGTCTGGTTTTCCCAAATCAATTAGCAAAAGCAGTAGCACCATGGCCAAGGTGCCGCACGATGGTGGATGTTTTGTGGAGAGCATAGTGTGACTCTACTCATGTGATATGACTTTTTATGAGTCTCTGCCCCCCATAGGTGAAAAAAGGGGTGCTTGATGGTCTTCAGCTTTCCTTAGTAAACTAGATTAAAAGAAATCTGAGGGGAAAGAAAGACCTTAAGACAAACTTGGGGTATACTCATTCACTTTCTTAACCGCTTATCCAATCAGGGTTGCAGGGGGGTGTTGGAGCCTATCCCAGCTTTTTAATGGGCACAAGGGACACAGTAACACCCTGGACGGGGCGCCAGCCTATTGCACAGCAGACACAAACACACACACACACACACACACACAGATACACCTATAGGGCAATTCAGTGTCTCCAATTAACCTGACTGCATGTTTTTGGACTGTGGGAGGAAACCGGAGCTCCCGGATGAAACCCATGCAGACACGGGGAGAACATGCACCCGGACCGCCCTGCCTGGGGATCGAACCCAGGACCTTCTTGTTGTGAGGCGAGAGACCACCGTGCCGCCCACCTGGGGTAAACATTTCTTTAAATATGCTGTGGATAGTACATGGAACAGTGGTCTTTTTTCAAGATGGGGAAGAAAACTGAAAGTGGTGCACTACAGGACGTTAATGTAATAATAATAATAATAATAATGGATTATCCTGTTATACTTTTACAATCTACAAATCTTGAACAATCCTATTGGGAACATGTGAACTGTACTGACCAAAACCATCTTATTCTAGCTGTGAAGCATGGTGGAGGTTGAACAATTTGGTTGATCTGCCAGATCAGTGTCAGCAACTTGAATCAATAAAATAATAAAAGTCCATTTTTTTATTATTAGTTTTACAGAAAACTTGAAAGACATGATAGAAAGCAACCCTAACATGATCTTAAATCAATACTTATTATTTATTAAATCTAATTATTACATACAGGTAACATTATTTCAGCTATAGGTGGTTCTAGCCGTTACTAAATACAAGTGTTTACATCATTTTTCCATCTCGTCCCAACAGCTCAGGTTCTGACTGATAGCAGCGTAAGAATGGATTATTTCTTAATAAAATTAATGTACTTTAGCTTCAGATAAACACTTTTATCCTCTCCGTTGAGGAATGACACACGCCTGTAGTCATGCTCACCACCGGAACAATCCAGAAAAAGCTCTGACACACACTGGACCGGCCAGCACAGGGATGCAGCGATGCTATCAGCACAGAGCCGACGGTTTCAACACGTGCCCTAGATACCCAGAAAACTGTTTCAGCTGCAGTGAATCATTTTCACCACAGTCAGCTGGGATGATCCATAAACCTGCCCCAGATAATACCCCCCACCCACCGCATCCCCACACCCCTCGGTGGCAGGAGCGCAGCATGTGAGTGGGTAGCAGCAGCACTTTTTCAGCTGACAGAGTCTCAGATAAACTAATGATCTGCAGATCTGCTCGCTGAATATGTGCAAACGCTGACATTACACTCCGAGCGGCCATCACTAAAACATGCAGTTTGGAGATTCTACCCAGGAGGCAGAAACAAGTCGGAGCCAATTTCTATTTTTGGCTCTTGTAGTTGTGATCAGAACAAAGGAGGACGAGTTCAGGCTAAACTGTATCTGAGCTCGGTGGATCGTTTTTACTCTCATCAGCAGAGAAAGTACGAGACAGTGTTTAGCTTTATCCGCCCCTGGGTTTCATGTGGACCTGTATTTATTTTAATATTTATTTATAAGGATTTTAACGCCATGTTTTACGAACTTCGGTTACATTCATGACAGCACAGGTAGTTACAGGTTTAATGGTTAGATTCATAAGTTCAAATCTTCAGCGTCAAACACAGGCATGGAATATTTTGTATCTCCAGTTCACCTCACTTGCACATTTTTGGACTGTGGGAGGAAACCCACACAGACACGGGGAGAACATGCAAACACCACACAGAAACCTTGCTGTGAGGGGACAGTGCTACCCACCGAGCAACCGTGCCACCCCCATTTATTTTAATAAGATATTCAACCACAATAAGCAGTTTGGTGTTGACCTTTAAAATGCCATGTGCCAACCTGAATTCAAATTATTAAATAAGAATATAGCAATACTGAAAGGCTAAATTAGATGGATTAGAAGCTGTACACGCTTTTCAGACAGGAGAGGCAAAATCCCAACACACTCCCACCTTTTAAAAAATCCTTAATAACAAGTAAATTGCAAATTAAACCATCATGTTTAGTTTTTGGTTATTAATTCCAGTTTCTACTGACACAGACTGAGATAACGTATCTACAGGACGAGCTATAGATTTTTACATGCTTTTATCACATTTTACCACATTGACAATGCTGGACATCAGTCCATCAGTACAATATAAATGAAATGTAAAATAATAATATGTGTGTGTGTGTGTGTGTGTGTGTGTGTATGTTCATTATTCCTTGTACCATGCACATTATTAAAATAAATATCACCTAATAATGAGGTAGAGCGACTCGTTTCCCTAAAGCACTTTAGAAATCATTACCAGATGTTTTGCCAGAAGCGAATACTAAGAGAATTTTGATTGGATAATTACGGCAGTGATTAATACGTTTCAGCTGGCAACGGGTCTTTAACCCTAACTGTTGAAGTGAGTGGCTTCTCATTTCCAAACGTTAGTGAGACTAATCAGAATAAAAAAGGCTTGAATTTTGCTAAGCAGCATAAAAATTGGACTCTGGAGCAACAAAAAATGGCCATGCAGTCTAATGAGTCCAGAATTATACTATTCATGGATAAGAAGGAAACCAGCATTAAGCAGTGCACCCATCATGCGTTGTGCACACCAGACGATCTGTGGTTGCTTCCTTCGGTCAACTCTATGCTCAGCAACAATGGGTCTGTCTGTAAACCTAGTGGCCCTTGAGCAAGGCCCTTAACCTTCAATTGCTTAGACAATATACTGTCACAGTACTGTAAGTCGCTTTGGATAAAAGCTTCTGCTAAATGGCATTATAATAAGACATCAGACTCATCAGACTCATAAGGCAGGTTATTTAGACGCCTTACTTAGACAGGAATTATGTCACTGCAGTTTTAGCTTACTAAGCTAACACAGTCAGCCTCTTTTAGGAGCGATCTTCAAAAAGTTTCCGCACTTGTATATTGTGGTTATAAACGGTGAGGGTGGGAGGAGGAGTAGTATTCGGTCGTGTCTGAGAGACTGATAGACTCTTATAGTCCGGATTCAGCTCCATCTGATTTGCACCTTGCTGGACGCTCAAAAAAGCTTTAAGGGGAAGAAGATTTTCATGTGATGATGATGTGAAAGCAGCGCTGCATCAGTTTGCTGATGGCATCAAAAAGTTGGTAAAACGCTGAGAAAAATGCATGATTATATAGAAAAGTGAAGTCATGTGTTATAGAGTGTGGTAACCTTTTGAAGAACCCTTGTGAGATCACACCAGACTGGCCTCGTCTTGCTCTGCGGTACGATCCTGGCTTTCACGGCTGATAACAATAATGGCTGATGTGCATTGGGATGCTGGGGGGGTGACGTTCCCAAAATTATACCGGGACTTTACAGTATCAGGAACCCAACATGCCAGCTGCCAGCTGTACTGTATTCACAACGTGTAGCCTATAGCCTTGTTTTGTCACTTGTTCAGAGGGCTCGTGGGTGCCAGATCAGCCGTGAGTACAGCATGTACCACTCATCACCTAATATCACCAGAGCTGTCAGTCATTATTTCCCCCATAAGCCCCCCGCGGCTGGGCTCTGAACCGCCTCTGTGCGGCTTCATTGCACAACTGGTTTCGAAATGATCTGCTCACACATTCGATGTTCGTATAAAGTGGCAGAAAGCGCCTTTATTTAAAAAATGAAACTTATGTACATATTATTTTTTTTTACATCTTGTAGAATCTGACACATTTCTGCCATCAGCCATAATCATATTTACACGTAACAAGAGAGTTTTCTTAGCATGTTCTACATATACAAAATAAGTGATCCAACAAAATAAAGCAGTACAGCTTTCTACACTACAGTTATAGAACAAACAATAGGAAACAAATGAGATTTAGAGGAAACAGAGAGAAGTTTCCACCGTCCCGCTGTATTAGTACTTTCTCATGCAGTTTTGCCAAGAGCAGAAATTAGTTTATCGGTGCAGTACAATAGTCTCAAGTGTCTGAGGTCGTAGTGCCAACATACATGACATTCTTACATACACAAGTGATAGTAATTTATCACCAAAATAAGTAAATAAATAAATAAATCAGGTCACGTCTTAAACGTTGTAAGAAATTTTAAAATCAGTTTCACACTGTAACCATAAACACAAGTAATGAAGTGACTTCAACTCATTTTCATTTATTTACTTTTTTACAATACCAAACAGCTCTTGTGAAAAAAATAGCATACAAGATACAGGTTTCATCTCTGCGTGTGGTATATTCTTTAGTCGTTTTAACATTTAGTTTTTCAGTAACGATTGGTCATCACATCATGTAAGACTTGTTAATGACAGGAACGGTAGTTACTTGTCTTGGACAATTTTAGTGTCTTCAATTCACCTCACTTGCACGTCTTTGGACTGTGGGAGGAAACCGGAGCACCCGGAGGACACCCACATGAACACGGGGAGAACATGCAAACTCCACACAGAAAGGACCCAGACTGCCCCACCTGGGGATCGAATCCAGGACCTTCTTGCTGTGAGGCGACAGTGCTACCCACTTAGCCACCTTCCCAGATCCAGTCCCAGTGTAGAAGGTTTGAGAGATTTTGTTGTCACAGCATTTTAATGTAACAAAATATGACTGTGCATTTATGCTAAATCTAAATCTATTGTTGTAAAGTGTCAGAGAAGCGTGTGTTATTTTATTATGGATCTTTAAAATCAACCATTTATATACCCTTTTTTTCTTTCTTCTTTACAGTAAACTGTTCAGTAAACCTGTTTAACAAGAAGATATGAGTGATATCAAACAGGCAAAATACATAAAAATTGTGTTGAAGTAAATTCTGTTGCTTTAATATTCTATAGTCTAGTAACTTCTGTACGTGAAGATATTTTAAATAAAGAATTAAGTCAAGTCAAGTCAGATTTATTTATATAGCGCTGTTTACAATGAACATTGTCTCAAAGCAACTTTACAGAGAATTAAATTCCTTTCAGCCAAATGTGCACCATAAAGTAAGAAAGTCGAGGTGTGACTGTATACACACGTACATTTAGCCTTGTACGCATATAAAATGTACCGTAGTCTTATAAAATGCATTATTCATTTTGGTTTGCTTGACAGTGGTAGCCTAGTGGGTAGGGATTTGGGCTATCAATTAAAAGTTTGAGGGTTTGAATCTTGCCACACAGCTCTGCCACGCAGCCACTGTTGGGCCCTTGAGCTTCAGGGGCGCCGTACTATGGCTGACCCTGCGCTCTGACCCCAGCTTCCAAACAAGCTGGGATATGCAAAGAAAGAATTTCATTGTACTGTACATGTGTATATGTATATATGACAAATAAAGGCATTCTATTCTATTTAGAGAAAAGCGAGAAAAGCAAAGTGCTTAAAATATTAAAATCCCCAAATAAAAAAAAGCAATTATAATTATAATTAAATATGTTAAGTCATGTGATGCTATTTTAAAATTCAAAAAATTAGTACATTAAATGCATTATTGCAAGTATAAAATCCAGCAGATCCATTTTATTAAGAATTTATTTATTCATGATTCATTTAAATACAACAATAATGTTTATTTGTTTTTATAATTTTTCCCACTTTTTTCCCCCAATTTTCTCCCCTAATCTAGTCATGTCAGATTACTCTGATCGCGTCCTCTATACTGATTCGACCCTTCACCGCTGACTGAGGACGCCTCTCAACTGACACACGCCCCCTCCGGCATGTAGAGTCAGTACAGACTGCATTTTTCACCTGCACGAGTCGAGTTCATACACCGACGGGCACTGTGTACGGAGGGCCACACTCCCATCAGCATTATTCCTCAGCCCTGCGCAGGCGCCATCAGTCAGCACCAGTTATGAGGACCTGTGATTCGACTTTTTACCCCTAACCCTGAACAACAGCCAATCGTTGATCATGCTGCCACCCAACCCAGTCGGAAGGCAGAGCTGAGATTCGATACGATGTATTCGAGACCCCAACTCTGTTAATGTTAATCATACTGTGATTATGTAAGTTTGGTGACACATAACGTATCACAGTTTGGCCAAAACAGCATTTATAAATTTCCTTTAATGTAAGACTGGAATCTATTTGACATCTAAATCTTTAGTAATTAAACATTAGTAACATTAGTAAGTAAAAAATGCTAAAGAAATACGTGTCAGGTGAGGTCTATGGTTTTTAATCAGAACATCAATTCAACTCCACTGTTTAAGAAAGTGAGCGGCAGTATTTGTAAGTTTTACATTCAGTGTATTTTACTGACTGTACCTTTAATTATACTTTCTTTTTCACAAGAGCAAAAATCCCATTATTAAATGCATCAGTTTGCACAAGCTCATGCAACACCAACAAAACAGCTTTTGCAGAGACGTCGTTAATTCCACATTCACTCAGAATCCCAGAGCACGACCCTAATAAGCACAAACCAAATCACCACAACCTTTAACCACCTAGCATATGATACAACACATGACACGACAGATGTTTAAATGCACAAAGGGGAACTCTGCGAGCAAGATCAAGAACCATTCCCCTCCGCTGATCGTTAGGTATCTCATCTACATTTAAATTTCCTCAATCTAGACCGGATTAATATAATGTAAGGCTTAATTAAGGATAAGAGACCGCACCCATGCGTGAAGGCTTTGGTCCTGACGCCGAACATTTCGGCTCCTACCTCATGCTGTTTTAACAAATGCAGTTCAGTTTAAGGTAAATGATTCTTGAAATGAACTTCTCAAGAACGAAGCTGAGCAGTAATCGTCTGCTCCGTCAGCCGCTTTGGATCTGGGAAGACGTTTCATTTCAATTTTCTCTGCAGAAGTCTGAACCAAACCAGCCAGATAGCAGAGAATTCATCATTTACCTTTTATTACTGAACAAAACTGCATTTAAAGAAATAAGGGAATACAAATTGAAAGGTAGGTTGTTTGAATTTTCTCAACAATTATTTGCTGAGTTTATCTCAGTATTTATGTCTAACAACAAGCAAAATATCCTTCCAGTGTGTTTATAATTCCACTTCACTTTAAATGTATTATTTATTTATCTAGCAGAGTACCTTTGCTCTAGCCTGCGAGTCGTAACCTGTTTTTGGGAAGTTCAGAAGTTCAGACGTCGTTAATTAGAATTACGACAGCAATTAAAAGTCGTGTAAATAAAGTACGTACAATAAATCCAACAGCTACAAAACACTAACATATATACAAAGCTGTCATAAAGCAATGGATCGTGGGAATTACGTATTGTAATTAGCTTTCTGCTTTCCCTATTTGATCTAATGGCTATTCAATCACGTCCAGTTTTAAGTAAATTCATGCACAATTAATGTCCAAAACCAAGATTTAACAAAGTCTACAGTTACAATTTCCATAGTTGCATTTCTGTTTATAATTAAAATCAAATTTAATATGTAATTTGTGTAATTAAACTTGTTTTAGAAAATATATCATCCAGCAACTTCAACAGTTTAACAGTCTGGTAGCTCATGGTCAGTCAGTCAGGATTAAACATCAACACAAAAATCTCAATAATGGCCGAGTTTATTTATAACTATAAATCTTATGTGAATACATACGTGAACAGGCCTGGTAAAACTAGTAAACTGGACGTAAAAACCGGATTTATAGAGCTTTGTTGACATTTATAGACACTGATCCAAAGAGCCTGAACTGCAAGTGATTTTACGATTAACTGAAGACCTGAACTAAAGTGTTTGGGCTATACTGTATAAAAGATCTGTTACATGCAGATCTACTGGAACCTCAAGCCCTTAAACCTTACAACTAATAAACTAAAAACAGCTCCACTTACCATATAGAAGCACTTTGTAGTTCTACAATTACTGACTGTAGTCCATCTATTTCTCTACATGCTTCGTTAGCCCCCTTTCATGCTGTTCTTTAATGGTCAGGACCCCCACAGGACCACCACAGAGCAGGTATTATTTAGGTGGTGGATCATTCTCAGCACTGCAGTGACACTGACATGGTGGTGGTGTGTTGGTGAGTGTTGTGCTGGTATGCTGAAATGCTGATGTTGCTGCTGGACTGAGAATAGTCCACCAACCAAAAATATCCAGCCAACAGTGCCCCGTGGGCAGCGTCCTGTGACCACTGATGAAGGTCTAGAAGATGACTGACTCAAACAGCAGCAATAGATGAGCGATCGTCTCTGACTTTACATCTACAACAGGGACCAACTAGGTAGGAGTGTCTAATAAATTGGACAGTGAGTGGACACGGTATTTAAAAACTCCAGCAGCGCTGCTGTGTCTGATCCACTCATACCAGCACGACACACACTAACACACCACCACCATGTCAGTGTCTGCAGTGCTGAGAATGATCCACCACCTAAATAATACCGGCTCTGTGGTGGTCCTGACCACTGAAGAACAGGGTGAAAGCAGGCTAAAAAGGTATGTAGAGAAACAGATAGACTACAGTCAGTAATTGTAGAACTACAAAGTGCTTCTATATGGTAAGTGGAGCTGATAAAATGGAAAGTGAGTGTAGAAACAAGGAGGTATTTCCCTCCAAACCACGTCTGTTTCCATCCCGTTTGTTGTTTAGTCAGTTTTACCCGAGTGCTTTACAGAAGATGAAAACTTGCCTTAATGGATCCATTTGGGTGGAATAATCTGAATGAGGACGTGTTGTTTTATCTGTTTATAAGATCGAAAAGGCTTTTATGGATTTGTTTGGTGGAAGAAGTGGCTCCATTTGTGGCTAATGATGCTGAAAGAAGTGACTCTCTGATCTGGCTGGTTCTTGGCTTTTTATAGCACCGTTTACACAAAGCTGATTTTCTCTTGGATAATAATGAAAGGGAAACATTCAGGGACGGACGAGTAATAATAAACGTTCATTCGTTCAATGTTTGATTTGATTTTGAGCTATAATTGAGAAAGTCCTAAATGTTTTGATTATGTTGTCTAACCAGCCCACTGTTTCTACCTAAATTTAATGTAATCGTTTACCTGAAATGGATTTTTAATATGAAAAATAAAAGAAAACAAATTGTAATTGTGCTCTTAAAAATCTATTAATGACTTAAATCGATTCGAACTTTTGCTTGCGGTTACACATGATCTCTGAGCTGCACAGTCCCACACCTACACAACCCATACCAGCGGTTCCCAAACTTTTTTGCAGCCAGAACCGGTTTCATGTAAGGTATAATTTCACGGACCGGCGGGGGCGGGAGGATTTAAGATAGAATCCTGAGCTTTTTCTATGCAACGAGATGCTGCTCCCACCTAGTGGTGATTGGAGACAGTAACACCTAAAGAGTTGTAGCAATCTCCGATTATTTATTCTTTCTGTGCGGCCCGGTAATAAATGACCCACGGACCGGTACCGGTTCGCAGCCCGGTGGTTGGGGACCACTGACCTATACGACCAACACAACCAACTTACAGTTATCATCCATAAACACAAACATAGTGATTACAAATACATTTTAGTTTTACAGTCTGGAAGAGAGTCAGGAATCTGAGAGCTCAGCAAAATAATAATAATAATAATAATAATAATAAGTTCACAAAAACATAGAATCCCTGACAACCAGCGGTGTATTTCAAATATCTGAAGGTGCCGTCATAATGCAAACACTCGGCCATATTCAGAGTCAAACTGCAGATGCATAATAATGATTTCTTTTCAAATGTAAATAAACTCTCATTGATTTTAATTTGGGAGACGTTAACTGGCGTACGGGCAGCATGGTGGCTCAGTGGGTACCACTGTCGCCCCACAGCAAGAAGGTCCTGGGTTCGATCCCTAGGCGGGGCGGTCTGGGTCCTTTCTGTGCAGAGTTTGCATGTTTTCCCTTTGTCTGCGTGGGTTTCCTCCAGGAGCTCCGGTTTCCTCCCACAGTCCAAAAACATGCAGTCAGGTTAATTGGAGACACTGAATTGCCCTATAGGTGAATGGGTGTGTGTGTGTGTGTATGTGTGTCTGCCCTGCGATGGACTAGCACCCCGTCCAGGGAGTTACTGTGTTGAACTGTGAGCAATCTCAGGGATCAATTAAGTAAAGTGTTTGAGATGGGCTATACTGCTTCAGGAAATGCAGTTCAGGGCTTTTGGGAGGATTTACTAATAAATCTGGATCTCAGATGTTGTCTGAGATCTGAGATCAAAATGTTTATGCTTTTTGGTGCTGTTGGGTGGAATTAAACTACATGCTTACAATATACATACAGTATACATATATAAGGGCCCAACAGTGGCAACCTGACAGTTGTAGTCAATCAATTGGACCAGTAATATAAGTCCTACTGCTGTCAGGTTGCCACTTTTGGCCCCTTGAGCAAGGCCCTTAACCCTCAATTGCTTAAATAATATACTGGCACAGTCACTTTGGATAAAAGCGTCAGCTAAATGCCAAAGATGTAATGTACAATATATTATTATCTATTATTTATTGTCATTATTTATTATTACTTATTGTTTCTTGTCTTTAGAGGTGGCTTGAACTTGTTTCTTAAAAAAAAAAAAAACAACTGACAACCTCCAAGGTGTAAATTTTAAGGTCAATACTATGAATAGCCTCAAATAAATATAAATAAATACATTAAACAAAACATGCCTCTGAATATGGCCCGTTGTGAATAGTCTGTGTATGTGTAAAATTCGGCTACTATACAGTTTAAGAAATGACACAAAAATAAGTATCATCCTGTTCATAATGTATTAGAATGTACAGGTACATTTACATGTTTTATTATTTAAAATAGGTCCGTAAGCCTTTGAGGGAATTAAAAAAGCTCTATTTATACAGCAAAAAAGAGGTCATATCTTTGGAGGGATAGTAGTCTTTTTTGTTTTTGTTTTTTTACAATTGCTACAGGTTACTGGTGCGGGACTGGAAGAGTAGCTGGTGATGTTAAGAAAAAGCAAGGCTATTCACCGAAAATACAGAAATACATCAGTTAACAAAACAAATCTCATCCTCCGAAACAGCAGCAGCATCGTGAGAATCATCGTTTTTTCACCCTGATACGAACATGTTGACCGTCATAACGAAAGCAAAGAAAGAGGAGCATTACATGTGGGTTGCATGCTGGTAGTATTTCTCATGTAATCAAAATACATCACTCCTCAAAGAGCAGGGTTATTATAAGAGTGTTTAAATAAAATCAGTTTGAATAATAAAAAATAACTATAAATTTTATACATGGTTACAAGACCTTGATATTTAAGATGTGCATATTACTTACACATTAGCTTTTACCAAGCAGCACTTAATCTGATAAATATGTTGATGATGCTCAGATATAAGATACTAAACGTGTTCTAGATGGCCCGTAATAAAAGATCTCTGAACGCCGGGTACGCTAATAGAAACACAAGGAGAGTGAATGAAGGAAATGATATGAAAACATCAGCATCAAATGTCTCTCAGAATACCGTCAGCTCTCTCAGAACTTCTACATTTGCAGCATCTTCGATTTAAAAATGTCTGGATGAGCTAAAATATATATTTATATTTTATTATATTAAAGTGACGGCAATGAAAGAACTTGGACTCGAAGTAAAAATCTGCAGTACAGAGGGCAAAACGGAAGAACTGCTAACATGCTAAACCCCCCAGATGGACCAGGCGTGGTCAATTTTAGTCGTTTAGACCAGTCCAATCCAGTCTAGTACTGGTAATGATTTTCCTGCACTATTAACTGCACCATTTTACTTAGCAACTCACCCCACCAGACCTTCAACATTAAACCTGATTTATATCTCTCTATATCACATTTATTTAAAGGATTTTAGATGGTCAGATTTAAGTCTTAGGGTGGTGGTAGCTCAGTGATTAAGGTACTAGACTAGACTAGTAATCAAAAGGTTGCCGGTTTAAGCCCCACTGTTGGGTCTCTGAGTACAGCCCTCAACCCTCAACTGCTTGAACTGTATTCAGTCTTAATTGTAAGTTGTTTGGGATGGAAGCTAAATGCTGTTACTTCTCAAAATAAAAGTCCAAACCCATCAGCCATTTCTGGTAGCATTAAGGAATCTGAAACCATCATGTATGTGGCTACATACGCTGACGCTGTCTTTAAAATACTGAAATTCTTTGATTGTATGATTCAGACTCTCAGACACGACAGATTACGACTCCTCCCAACCTCACCGCTTATTTTTGAAGATCCCTCGTGGATTATATTTTGGTTGATGCCTTGGTAAAGTCCGTATTTAAACTGGCAACCATATTATTTTTAGTCTATAGTCCTAATCACCAAGCCACCAATGTTAGTAACTAAAAAAAGCAACTCAATGTCAATAACCGCTAGCTTTTTCAAGATAAAAGAATAATTACCATGCTGATTTTTTTAACTGGTGGAAAATGCGTCAAGAATCTAATCTGCTAATCAACCGACCAGCAAAGTAAACAGAGTCTTTCAGGAAGTAACGCTGATTTAGTTTCACAGTGCACAAGTACTAAACGTGATGCATCCGACATCTTCACTCAAGTTCAGGTGTAAAACCGAAAACTCAGTACCCTGTTTCAGATGATGAATCAGCTCCACGTTTGTCAGACACCTGTTGGTCAGTCGGACTCACTTTCATTGCCGCAACTCGACCAGCTTTGTTCTGCTCGATGTATGATGTAAGACGTGTTTTTTTTTTCTTCTAATAACACAAATAAATACGTAATTACGTGCAAACAATACCTTCCTGTCAGTAATTGAGAAATATGCTTTAAAAAGCTTCAATGGTATGGAACTAATGACTCTTGTGCTACCACATAAGCTATAATTCTAAAATTCTAAATAGGGATTTGAATGCAAAATCCCGAATCTATATTAATAGAGAATAAAAGCAACGATGTTTCGCTCGAAATACCTTCGCTTGCCTTGGGTTCGTTTAGTAAACAATTCCAGTTCAGCTCAATTCAGCCAGGCTACACTCCGTTCCACTACAAAACGGAAGGAACTTTAGAGTCGTTCATCTGTCTTGGGCATTTTCCATCTCAATACCACACACACCGCTGTGAGGTGACTGTAGGGTTAGCCAGCGCTGGACCCAATCTGTGGACCTTAGATGATTTCCACACCCAGCGCTTAATCAACTGGACTCGCCCAGGAAATATCTGCGCTCCTACATGGTGACCAAATGCTGAAAACCTTTGGCAAGCGCTATTAAGGATGACTAGCTGATATATGAAAAAGTGATATCTGCAAAAAAGAGTACTCGAGTACTTCTTCACTTTACGGTGTGGCCGATTATGGCATCCTATGTCAACACTATACAATAAGAGAGCATTAAACGTCTGACTCGAGACTAGGAATTTTCTTATATACTCGTCTATTGCTAAACTGAGAAGAAGTGAGGACCCGAGGAGCTGAGTATGCACTTGTTTTGTTGGCTATGTAAGGAATAACATGCTCTGAAATATACATGTCATTGGGTATTCGACCATCCCTGGAAGAGTATGAGGTGGTGGACTTGACGGAGGACCTTAAATTGTTTTCATTCCTCACGCTGACGGGAGCCAATTGTTTGTAAATGTCAGAGGAGCTCCGTCCGTGGACCAGACGGGCGTCGTCCCGTATCGCCTGCATGAACGGGTTGTCCGTGGTGTTGTCGGGGTAAAGCGACTTGCTGCGCTTGCTTTCCTCCAGGTTGTGGTTGAAGAGCATGGACCTGCTGCCGAACAGTTTGTCGGACTTGAACATGTTCGCGTACGAGCCGTCCTCCAGGAAGCGGTCCTTCTCCTTGAGGCTGACGCTGCGCGCCGGCCTGTTCAGGTCGACCTCCTTGGGTTTCTCCAGCATGATGTTATCCACGGAGTGCTGGCGACTGAGCCGCAGCTTGTTCCTCTTCTGGACGTGCGGGCCGTCCATCTGGGGCCAGTAGCGACCGAATATGTCGTCTTGCTGTGTGCCGGAGCCGAGCATCGCGTCCTGAAGCATCTGATCTTCGCTGATGTCGTACAGGTTGCACATGTGCACGCAGGCCTCACAGCGGTTGTAGGGCGAACGCATGGGGCCGTAGGGCCCTGCTGAGAAGTTCGGTACCTTGGACAGGCAACTCCGGCAGTGGGTTTGTTTGTTATGGTCGTTGCTTTCTTGGGGGCTAACGTTCTTATCCTTCGAGGTAAAATGCTTGTTGTAGATGTTGTCCGGCAGCAGATCCACGTTGGTGTGATGGAGTGGGCTGCTGTTCAGATGGATGATGGGCTGCTCGCACTTCCTATAGTTGTCGTTGTGGTCTGAAAAGATTTCAGGATAGTCCAGATCGTCCGCCGACAGGCCTCTGGTTTCTCTGTAATGCAGGGGTTCTGAGTGCAGACTCAGCTCCCGGTCAGAGTCTATGGTGTAGATTTTTTCTCGTCCTGTTCCGCCCTGCTTATTTTTTAAGTAGGACAGCTCTACTTCGCTGCAATCCCTAGGGTATTTCGACGTCATGGGTCTTTTTTTTAAGCTGTCCTTGGGCTTCAGGTGCTGCTTGTTCTCGGATTCCTTGTAAGAGGCCGCCCTGCTGGAGCAATCCGAGACGTCCGAGTGGGCCTCCTCCGGCAGGTACCTTTGGCTCTTCATGGACAGACGAGGGTCAGTGACTAGCATGTCGGGCGGCTGGCTTTGTCGCAGAGTATCCACGGACTTCTTCCAAAGGGACCGGGGTTTAGCGGCCGACTGAGCTGCGTCCGCGCTCATGGCAACCTCGACGGTATTGGGGTTCGACTCGTTTAGCGTGAGTGGGTGCTGCCCCTGAAAGATGTAGTTGTTCAGGTGGTCCTTGTGGCGATTGGCTAGGTAGGACTGGATGTCGCTGGAATCTGTGTAGATGTCCTTCTGGGCGTAGCTTCGGTTGTCGGTGTAGACGAAGTTCCCCTTCTCCGACATGAGGTCCATGATCATCGGGCTGGCCGAGTGCATGAATTCGCCACTGCGTTTGGGCGAGTTCCCCCTGGAGCCGCTCAGGTTGGTCATGTTGGTCATCTGCTTGGCCGATTTGATAAGCTTCAGCATGTTGGCCTGAGGGCTGAAATCCAAGTCAGGGGATTTTTTCTTCATATCTATGTGGATGCCATGAATGCAACTCCAAATACCCTACAAGAGAGAAGAAGGGGGATCAGTGTCAGGGAACATTTGATTTTCCTGGTGTTTAATTTTTAGGTGCAGCCTAAATTTAACTACACAGACGTATAGCTTAGGGAAGGAAGAGCTCTGTGGATCCCGTACAGGGAAAACACTCAGACCAGAGACAAAGATTGAGATGCCTTCATTTATTCTGAGTACTTCAAGAGCTTATATAGGCACAGACCTGATTCTGACACACAATTATGCTTACTCATATACACACTCATACACACACACACACACACACACACACACAAATATACAGGGGTTGGACAAAATAACTGAAACACCTGGTTTTAGACCACAATAATTTATTAGTATGGTGTAGGGCCTCCTTTTGCGGCCAATACAGCATCAATTCGTCTTGGAAATGACATATACAAGTCCTGCACAGTGGTCAGAGGGATTTTAAGCCATTCTTCTTGCAGGATAGTGACCAGGTCACTACGTGATGCTGGTGGAGGAAAACGTTTCCTGACTCGCTTCTCCAAAACACCCCAAAGTGGCTCAATAATATTTAGATCTGGTGACTGTGCAGGCCATGGGAGATGTTCAACTTCACTTTCATGTTCATCAAACCAATCTTTCACCAGTCTTGCTGTGTGTATTGGTGCATTGTCATCCTGATACACGGCACCGCCATTGGATGCACATGGTCCTCCAGAATGGTTCGGTTGTCCTTGGCAGTGACGCGCCCATCTAGCACAAGTATTGGGCCAAGGGAATGCCATGATATGGCAGCCCAAACCATCACTGATCCACCCCCATGCTTCACTCTGGGCATGCAACAGTCTGGGTGGTACGCTTCTTTGGGGCTTCTCCATACCGTAACTCTCCCGGATGTGGGGAAAACAGTAAAGGTGGACTCATCAGAGAACAATACATGTTTCACATTGTCCACAGCCCAAGATTTGCGCTCCTTGCACCATTGAAACCGACGTTTGGCATTGGCACGAGTGACCAAAGGTTTGGCTATAGCAGCCCGGCCGTGTATATTGACCCTGTGGAGCTCCCGACGGACAGTTCTGGTGGAAACAGGAGAGTTGAGGTGCACATTTAATTCTGCCGTGATTTGGGCAGCCGTGGTTTTATGTTTTTTGGATACAATCCGGGTTAGCACCCGAACATCCCTTTCAGACAGCTTCCTCTTGCGTCCACAGTTAATCCTGTTGGATGTGGTTTGTCCTTCTTGGTGGTATGCTGACATTACCCTGGATACCGTGGCTCTTGATACATCACAAAGACTTGCTGTCTTGGTCACAGATGCGCCAGCAAGACGTGCACCAACAATTTGTCCTCTTTTGAACTCTGGTATGTCACCCATAATGTTGTGTGCATTGCAATATTTTGAGCAAAACTGTGCTCTTACCCTGCTAATTGAACCTTCACACTCTGCTCTTACTGGTGCAATGTGCAATTAATGAAGATTGGCCACCAGACTGGTCCAATTTAGCCATGAAACCTACCACACTAAAATGACAGGTGTTTCAGTTATTTTGTCCAACCCCTTGTATATACATGCTCACACACATAAACTAACACTCACACACACACATATACACTCACATGCTCAAATGTACACATACACACACATATATACACATGCTCACACACGCGTATGCACACACACAAACTAACACTCAAACACACACATATACACTCACATGCTCAAATGCACACATACATACACGCGAGTATATGCACATGCTCACACACACACACGTACGCACACACACATGTACGCTCACATACTCAAATGGACACATACACACACACACACACACACGTATGTACACACATAAACCAACACTCAAGCACACACATATACACTCACATACTCAAATGCACACATACATACACACAAACACATTCTCACACACATGTACGCACACACACATATACACTCACATACTCAAATGAACACATACACACACACACAGACGTATGTACACACATAAACCAACACACAAACACACACATAAACACATTCTCACGCACACGTACGCACACACACATGTACACTCACATACTCAAATGGACACATACACACACACACACACACACACACACGTATGTACACACATAAACCAACACACAAACACACACATAAACACATTCTCACACACACGTACGCACACACACATGTACACTCACATACTCAAATGGACACATACACACACACAACATACTCAAATGCACACATACATACACACAAACACACACATAAACGTACGCACACACACATAAACTAACACTCAAACTCACACATACTCAAATGCGCACATACATACACACACACACATAAACACATGCTCACACACACGTACGCACTCACACATAAACTAACACACGTACACATACACACACAGGCGAGTATATACACATGTTCACACACATAAACTAACAGTCAAACTCACACATATACACTCACAAACACATACACACATTGTGACACATAATTACTCCCATATATATACAGTATACACACTCATACGAACGTACACACGCTCAAACTTACATGCACATACACTCACACTTGCACTTGCACATGCACACACATACACACACTCGCACACACACACACACACACAACCGACACAGTCTTTTTCTCTGAATTCTGACAACTTCAGTACATACAACTACTTAGTGACTAAATTACTTGGATCTTAGTGCAATATCGCCTTTTTGCACCTTTACTCACTTATCATTTACAACACTACGCCTGTCTCTAGTCTTGTCTCTCTCAATAACTTATGTATTTATTGTAGGTCCTCATATTTATTGTACTGTTTTGTTTTTATCTGCGCTGTGTATATTGTGTTGTTTTGCACTTGTGTTCTGTGTTGCATCCTGGTCCTGGAGGAACGTTGGTTTGTTTCAATATGTACTTGTATAGAGCTGAGATTACAATAAAGCCTCACTTGATCTCTTGAGATATCTCTAGAACAGCCTTAAGAGATAGAAAACGACGTTAAAAACAGGATCATAACAGCTCTGTGGTTAGCGCCATCTACAGGAACAGATTGTAAAATGGTACGCTCAGCTTAACGATCACAAAGTCCAGCACCATAAGTATACGGACACTTGAAATATCTAACACCTGGACAGCTTTTGCTTCAGGAGCTACCCAACCCTAATTTAACAACAATTCTCAATCTCCTTAGCTGCCTTTGTGTGAAAAATATGATCTTGTTGTGTAAATTTCTTCTTAACATCTGAAAAGTGCCACCAATTCATCTGACCTTCACCTGCTTCAAATACACGACAGAAAATTCAAATCATGAGAAATGAAAGCGAATCCCAGGGTGTTTGAAAGGCAGGACTTGAAACAGCCTGTGATCTCGCATTCAATCTCCTCAAGATATGAATGACATGAATACATAATCATAAATGATCAAGTGCGGAACTCTTTTATTCTGCTTTTTCATTCCTTGGAGAGAGTCTCAGGGTAAAAAGAAGCATCGACATTAAATTACTAGATAACCTATCTGTCTGTCTATCTATCTATCTGCAGACAGACAGATCTGTCTGTCTATCTATCTATCTCTCTATATAACTTTCATCTATCTATCTATCTATCTATCTATCTATCTATCTATCTATCTATCTATCTATCTATCTATCTATCTGTCTGTCTGTCTGTCTATTTATATATCTGTCTGTCTGCCTATCTATCTGTCTGTCTGTCTGTCTGTCTGTCTGTCTGTCTGTCTGTCTGTCTGTCTATCTATCTGTCTGTGTCTGACCAAGGTTGTTTATCATCTGACATATAAGCCCAATACACTGATGTTGTGATGTCCCATATTATTACAGATTTATAGATATTATACGAGGGATCTTCAACAAGTTTCCTCACTTTTATATATTGTTATAAGCAGTGAGGGTAGGAGGAGGAGTAATCGGCCGTGATTTAGCTCCATCTGATTTCCCCCTTTTTGATGCTCAAAGAAGCTTTAAGGGGAAGAAGATTTTCATGTGATGATGATGTGAAAGCAGCGGCGCATCAGTGGCTACGTGCTCAATTTGCTGATGCCATTAAAAAGTTGGTACGACGCTGGAATAATGCATCAGAAGATGATGGTGTAGAAAAGTGTGGAAACTTTTTGAAGAACCCTCGTATATGGCAATTCCACAGTGGAGAGATTTAACATTCAGAATTACCCTGCTGATGGAAAAGAGCAGGCCAGGTGTGCCCGAACACACTCCGGTAAAGCAGTAGCGCAGCCGCCAGTAAAACAGATGCTCCCACACGAAGGTGATGAGGCTGAGCCCCATGGCCGTGGCCAGCATGTAAAATACTCCGGCCATGTTGTCCACATCCAGTTGACTGCTCATGACCTCGTTCTTCTCGTTGTGGCAGATTCCAGTCAACCACTGAGCCTCCAGCTCCTCCATTTCACCTGCACACACACACACACACATACACACACACACACACACAGGCCAGGCCATCAATTATCCTGCCACTCGTATCTCCTACACAGTTCAGTAAGCGCTGCTATCGCTACGCTGGAAGAATATTGTCCTGTCGCTAAACTTGGCACACAGCATAGAGAATAAAAAGCATTTCAGTATCAGCTGTATAACAGCAGCGCTACCTAGCCAAGGTATTCTAAAGCTTTTTAATTCAGGAGCAATTAATCAAGAAGACAAATGTACCGTGGTTGCCAGATAATGAATTGTGTTTGTTTAGTACCAGAAGTATTTGGAAATGCAAATGCAGATTCTTGTGCAAATGGTCCCAACATGTGTAAATCTCATATAAAACCTTTTACTAGTCAAGTAATACTATTTTTATTATTATTTATTTTATTTCATTGAAGACTCAAAATCCTAAAAAAAAACCAGTTTTGTTACTAATTTATAAATTCAAGCCTTTTATAAAATACACAGTGACTTATTCAGGAGAAATGTGGCCAATTTAGCACCAACATTATTGTCCTTTACACACGGTAGTTTCCTCCAATCTTATATTTTGGGGTACATTTAAAAAATCAAAGTACAGAGGAACCTCAATTTAACGGACCTCCATTTAACGTATTTTTGATTTAACTGACAAAATCTGGAAAACCGAATGTCCGGTCCAGTTGTGTAAAATTCCTGTGAGAAGCGGATTAAGACCGGTAGTTCAGTAATCGTCCTCTAGCCGGCGCACGTCTCTCTGTTTACATTAGTGAGAGGTTTTATTTTGTCAGGACTCACAGACTCGCTTTGTTCTCGCCTTTTCTCTGTGTTTTATGCTTCATTTTTGCAGGTTCTAGAGCTTAGTTCTGCACCAGCGCTGCTCCAGTAGCCACCAGCAGAGCCACCAGTAGCCACCACACAAGGTAAATAAAATTTCTCCCCAGTAGTGCCATACACCAATTTTAATATTTATTTATAGGTGTTACATGACATATTTACAGATCTATTTACGTTGTACACTGTTTATAGCACCTTTGTGGACCTTAGTGCTGTGTTTT
The DNA here is from genome assembly GCF_030014385.1 of Trichomycterus rosablanca. Lineage (NCBI taxonomy): Eukaryota > Metazoa > Chordata > Actinopteri > Siluriformes > Trichomycteridae > Trichomycterus > Trichomycterus rosablanca. The sequence continues at coordinate 19,445,517 of NC_086009.1, forward strand.
TGCATATTTGTATATAGGGACCAGTGCTGAGCTGTTTATTAATACTTTTGGACAGAACATTTTATTTAATGTAGACCTAATAAATCCCAGGTTTAAAAACTAGCTTCAAAAGAATGGCCGTACCATCACCAATGATCGCCAGGATGGCCAGATCCACTTGTCGTTTCCAAAAAGAGCCTTTCTGCAGCGCGATGCCATAACCGGTAGTGGCAAAAATGTAGCCGCTCCCGATCGTCACCAGCTTGCATCCCTCGTCTCGTCCGGCCATGTAGTTCAGCACGGCTGCATCATAGATAAACGCGTCCAGTTTGCTATGAGGAGAAATTTTATACCAAACTAGTTAGTCAAACCTCAAGATGTTACTGCTTTGTTATTACCTTACTATAAGATGTTAATCAGCCATAATTAAAATAGGTGTAATGTTAAAAATGAACAGACTTCGAATCCCAGCTCTGCTACCGTTTTTTGCGCTGCTGTGTCATTGTTTCCTATAGAAGGTGGCAGTGTTGCTTAGGCTGCTGCTGCACTTCCCTAACTCCCTTCCACTGTCACGTGGGAAGAAAGGGACACAAATGCAGAAGTAAAATTATAAAAAGATATTTTATTGATTAATAAGGACAACAGAAAAGGTAAACAGCTAACATAAAATAAAACAAAACCCAATCGGAAACTCCGACGGAAGCTGACAAACACCGATCTGAAAAGGAGAAAAACAAAAGAGAAAGGTTACACAACGGTAAGGCGTGGATTCGAACCGGGGATGCTGGCGTGACTGCCGATTACTTTCCGGAGTTGCCACCCAGCGGTTACAGAATCCAATGTTCCGTTTAACTAAAGGCACTGATGCCGAAGTTACCACCAACGCTAAAACAGCGCGGAGTGAAAGCCGCTAATGCTAATGTTAGCGTTTTAAAGAGACAGCGATAAAGAGTCTGCCCAGCAACTGCACGAGAGCTGGGCAGCTGTAGAGAGTGTGGATTCGAACCGGGGATGTTGGCGTGACTACCGAGTACGTTCCGGAGTCGCCACCCAGCGGTTGGAGAATCCAATGTTCTGTTTGACTGAAGGCACTGATGCCTAGGATATAACCAGCGCTACTAGAGCACTGAGTGAGACCGCTAAGCTAAAGCTAGCGCTGAAACAAACAGCAGTTCGAGGACTGCGCGGCGTCGCACCACACTATTTCTAAGAGGACGAAAGAAAACCCTCATACCTCAAACCTTGCGGTTTTACTTACCCTAATGGCCTAGCGCCACCAGGGCTACCACCTATAACTAAACAACAGTGTGGACGAGCTGCCACAAGAGACCACAAAACAAACAAAGGTGCGACACCCACTGCTGTGTAGAGCTGGCTTAAATAGCCAGCCCCACAGCTGTGGGTGATCAGCACTAATTGGAAGGTCTGGTATAAGAGACCTTTGTTTGCTGAGCTCTGTAACGTCTGTTTCGCTGGGAACCCGGGGCACGTTCACCAGCTACCACAGACCTCGTTATAGAACCCCCTCCTCTAGGGACAGCTCCTGAGGTCCCAAGACCCGCAGCACGGTTCCGTCGGAACTCGCGGATCAGTTCAGGGTCCAGGATCTGACGAGCCGGTACCCATGAACGTTCCTCAGGGCCGTAACCTTCCCAATCCACCAAGTATTGGGTACTACCCTGAACCTTCCTGCTGTCAAGTAACCGGCGAACCGTGAAGGCAGGGGCACCCTGGATGATACGAGGGGCGGGAGGTTGGGGAGGGGGTAAAACTCCCCCGCACATAAATGGTCGGAGATGGGAGACATGGAAGGTTGGATGCACTTTCATGCGGGGAGGAAGCTCCAACCTATACGTCACCGGGTTAATCCGCCTTACCACCTTGAACGGGCCAATGTACTTGGGTGCCAACTTATGTGGAACACCTCGAACGGGGAGATCCCTCGTTGATACAAGTACTCGTTGGCCTGGCCGGAAGGTAAGAGCCGGCTGCCGCCTGCGGTCAGCTTTGCGCTTCACAGAGCGCTGGGTGGCCACAAGTGCCTGCCTAGCTTTGCGCCAGGCGGCGCGGCAGCGGCGGACCTGAAGCTGTACAGACGGGACCGCTACCTGCTGCTCTTGCTCAGGAAAGAGCGGAGGAGGGTACCCGAACTGAGCCTCAAACGGTGACATGCCGATCGCCGAATGATGCAGGGTGTTGTGAGCAAACTCTGCCCACATCAGCTTATCCGACCACGTGGTCGGATTCCCTGCCGTCAGGCACCTGAGCATCTTGCTCAGATCCTGGATAAGCCTCTCCGACTGCCCATTCGACTCCGGGTGGTAACCGGAGGATAAGCTGGCCTTCGCGCCAATAATTTGGCAAAAGGCCCGCCAGCACTGGCTCACAAACTGTGGGCCCCGATCTGACACAATGTCTGAGGGGACCCCATGTGCTCTCACCACATGATTCAGAATGATCTGCGCAGTGCCCATGGCGGATGGTAGCTTGGGCAGTGGGATAAAGAGGCAAGATTTGGTAAACCGGTCGACAATTACCAATACCGCCGTGAACCCTCTGGACTTAGGCAAGCCTGTCACAAAGTCCAGGGCAATGTGGGACCACGGTCTAGCCGGTATTGGCAACGGATGAAGAAGGCCCCTGGGGCGCTCTCTGGGACTCTTGTTAAGAGCACACACAGAGCAGGCGCGGACAAAGTCACGTACCTCATTCTCCATCCCCGGCCACCAAAATCTTCGGCGCAGCAAGACCAGGGACTTGGTCACGCCTGGGTGCGCCGCAAATGGGGAAGCATGAGCCCACTCGAAGACCTGACGCCGTACGGATGAAGGTACGTACAGTCTGTCAGGAGGTCCCCCACCGGGGTCGGGTTCCGCCCGTTGGGCATCCCGAATGACCTTTGATATGCCCCAAGTGATTGGGGCCGCTATCTGGGTCGAGGGGATCACGGGATCAGGTCCGGTCTCCGGCCTGGTCGGTTCCCACTGTCTAGACAGAGCGTCCGGTTTGACGTTTTCGGACCCCGGTCTATAAGACAGTGTAAAGTTGAACCTTCCAAAAAATAAGGACCACCGGGCCTGACGGGAGTTCATCCTCTTGACTTGCTGGATGAATGACAGATTTTTGTGATCCGTCCAGACAAGAAAAGGATGTTTGGCCCCCTCGAGCCAGTGTCGCCACTCCTCTAACGCCAACTTAATGGCCAAGAGTTCCCTGTCTCCAACCGGGTAGTTCCGCTCGGCTGGAGTCAGGCGGTGCGAGAAGAAGGCACATGGATGTAGCTTCTTCCCCGGCCCCACTCTTTGGGACAAAACTGCCCCAGCCCCGACCTCGGAAGCATCCACTTCGACAACGAAGGGTTCCTCTGGGTCGGGCAACTGCAAGACGGGAGCAGTTGTCAAGAGTGTTTTTAGCTTGTCGAAAGCTTGCTGGGCCTGCACCGTCCATTGGAACGGACCTTTGCCTGTAAGGTCCGTTAACGGGGCGGCGACTGAGCTAAAGTTCTTAATGAAACGCCGAAAAAAGTTTGCAAAGCCCAAAAACCTTTGCAGTTGGCGTAAAGAACTGGGAGTTGGCCACTTCTCCACCGCAGATACTTTAGCCGAGTCCATGCGCAGGGTGCCCTCGGACACTACAAACCCCAGAAACGAGACCGTGGGGGAGTGAAAGACTGACTTCTCCAGCTTGACAAACAGATGGTTGTCGAGCAAGAGCTGGAGAACTCGTCGGACATGCCCTATATGCTCGTCGATGGACTGACTAAAGATAAGAATATCGTCTAAATAAACATAGACGAATTTACCAAGAGTCTCCCGCAAGACCTCATTGATAAATCTCTGGAAGACTGCGGGGGCATTCATTAACCCAAATGGCATCACCGAGTACTCATAGTGGCCAGTGGGCGTAATGAACGCAGTCTTCCACTCATCCCCCTGCCTGATCCGGATCAAATTGTACGCGCTGCGAAGATCGAGCTTTGAAAAAACCGATGCTCGCTGAAGGGCTTCGAAAGCCGTGGCCATCAGCGGCAGCGGGTACCGATCCTTGATCGTAATGGCATTCAGACCGCGATAATCGATACAGGGGCGCAGGGTGCCGTCCTTCTTGTTCACAAAAAAGAACCCTGCCCCAGCTGGGGAGGAAGAAGGACGGATGAACCCCTGTTTAAGCGCCTCACGCACATACTCCTCCATAGCAACCTTTTCTAGGCCGGAGAGCGAAAAAAGGCGCCCCCTAGGAGGAGTAGTGCCGGGCAAAAGGTTGATGGCGCAATCGAACGGTCTGTGGGGGGGCAAGTCCTGCGCCCGGGACTTGCTAAAAACCTCCCGTAAATCATGGTACACAGGAGGAACAGCTGCCAAATCCGGAATCGCCATCTTGGGTTCGGACGGCTCGGGGCTCGCGCCGCCTTGCAGTAGGCACGAGTCCCGACACTGCGTTCCCCAGATAAAGATCGATCCGGTGGCCCAGTCGATCTGGGGGTTGTGTCTTTGCAGCCACGAATACCCCAAAACCACCTGGAGGTGAGGAACGTGAGTCACAAGAAAGGTGATCCGTTCCTCGTGGTTTTCCAGGCGCAACGTGAGAGGTCGCGTCTGGTGGGTTATCGGGCTGCCCGCTACAGGTCGGCCATCCACAGCATGGACCGACACTGGAGTTGTTAGCGGTTGGACCTCAATCCCCAGCCTGTGTACCAGGTTGATGTCTATGAAACTCTCCACCGCGCCTGAATCCACACAGACCCGAAGGTCTGTGTTTCCCAGGCCCCAAAGCAACCGGGCCTGCAGAAATAGTCCTTGGGCAGGGATGGTAGTTCGGCTCACTCCCGAGTCCCTAGCTCGAGAGCGGCCTGCTAGTTTAACGGCTGCCGGGGTCGGGCAGACGGACCCGAAGCCGTTGGGGCACCAGCGCGAGCTGACCCCAACTGCATGGGCTCAGGATCCAGGACAGGCGGAGGCGAATTGGGAGAGACCTGCGAGCGGGTGAACGGGGAACAAGTGCCCCGTTCCCGGGCTCGCTGGCGAAGGCGGGTGTCTATGGCGTTGGCCAGGACATAGAAGTCCTTAAGAGTGGTAGGAGGGTCCCTGGTGGCTAGCTCGTCCTTCACCTTACCAGACAAACCACGATGGAATATGGCAGTAAGGGCCCCCTCGTCCCAACCACACTCAGCCGCGAGCGTTCGAAACTCGATTACATAATCGGCTACTGACCGAGCACCTTGGGTAAGCTCGAGTAGACGAGGGCCTACCTCACGGCCACCCGAAGGGTGAAAAAAGGTCTCCTTTATAGCTTCCTTAAAGGAGCTTTCCGAAAAGCATTCTGGAGCATTTTGCTCCCAGAGGGCAGTAGCCCATTCTAAAGCTCGGCCAGTCAGCAGGGAAATTATGTATGCAACCTTCGATCGCTCCGTAGGGTAGCGAGAGGGTTGCAGCTCAAACGCAAGGGCACACTGGAGGAGGAAGCCACGGCACCTCTTAGCCTCTCCCGAATACCTTTCGGGAGGCGAAATAGGGGTGTCGCGGTTTCCGCACCCTCCGGAGTGGGTAGGAGAGTGGGCAGGGGGTTCAGGACCGGACCTAAGAATTGGCGACTGCAGGGTGAGCGCAGCTACCCGCTGCGCCAACTCGTTTAGGGCCACCTCGTGCCTGCCTAACGCTACCCCTTGATGACGTAGAACGTCCGTAAGGGGTGGAACTTCTGCTGCGTCCATGGTATGGTCGCACCTTTCTGTCACGTGGGAAGAAAGGGACACAAATGCAGAAGTAAAATTATAAAAAGATATTTTATTGATTAATAAGGACAACAGAAAAGGTAAACAGCTAACATAAAATAAAACAAAACCCAATCGGAAACTCCGACGGAAGCTGACAAACACCGATCTGAAAAGGAGAAAAACAAAAGAGAAAGGTTACACAACGGTAAGGCGTGGATTCGAACCGGGGATGCTGGCGTGACTGCCGATTACTTTCCGGAGTTGCCACCCAGCGGTTACAGAATCCAATGTTCCGTTTAACTAAAGGCACTGATGCCGAAGTTACCACCAACGCTAAAACAGCGCGGAGTGAAAGCCGCTAATGCTAATGTTAGCGTTTTAAAGAGACAGCGATAAAGAGTCTGCCCAGCAACTGCACGAGAGCTGGGCAGCTGTAGAGAGTGTGGATTCGAACCGGGGATGTTGGCGTGACTACCGAGTACGTTCCGGAGTCGCCACCCAGCGGTTGGAGAATCCAATGTTCTGTTTGACTGAAGGCACTGATGCCTAGGATATAACCAGCGCTACTAGAGCACTGAGTGAGACCGCTAAGCTAAAGCTAGCGCTGAAACAAACAGCAGTTCGAGGACTGCGCGGCGTCGCACCACACTATTTCTAAGAGGACGAAAGAAAACCCTCATACCTCAAACCTTGCGGTTTTACTTACCCTAATGGCCTAGCGCCACCAGGGCTACCACCTATAACTAAACAACAGTGTGGACGAGCTGCCACAAGAGACCACAAAACAAACAAAGGTGCGACACCCACTGCTGTGTAGAGCTGGCTTAAATAGCCAGCCCCACAGCTGTGGGTGATCAGCACTAATTGGAAGGTCTGGTATAAGAGACCTTTGTTTGCTGAGCTCTGTAACGTCTGTTTCGCTGGGAACCCGGGGCACGTTCACCAGCTACCACAGACCTCGTTATATCCACTACGTTTTATTGTATTTTATATTGATTTTTAACTGTTTTTAATTGTATTCCAGTGTTTTATATACATACAACCCCATTATTTTACATGAGCCTAAAATATATGCAGGTCCACGGGACCATGGAACACATTAACAGGTTTTCCTATGGGGAAAAAACACCTTGAAACTCAATGTCTTTAAAACTCGACGCCACACAAGTTTCAAGGTACCAGTGTATTTCAGCTATAGTTCACCAAAAAAAGCTTTTGCTTCAGGTTACATTGTTTAGTACTTTCACAAGTGCATGGCAGCAACCAACCAGGGAGGGTGTGGGCTAACACATGCTTTCTCTAAGTCACATCATGCCAGCCACTGACTATACAGCTGTGTAGCTGTCCTATATTTTCTAGTTGATCTTTACAGAAGACAGAAATACCATCCTTTCCTTAAATAGATCAGGGACAACCATGCTCTCTTGTACTCCTGGCCATGGCATGGTCACAGATCCAACCAACAGTCTTATGATGATGGTACATCACAGCATTGCACTACTCAGAAGCCCTGATCGTGCTCTTTCTGCTGTGGAAGAGCGAGGGATGGTAGAATTGGCTCCAGAACTGGCACGATCACCCTTATCAGAGACGTGATGCATGCGAGGTCTATTTTACACCAGTAAAACGTCCAGCAGTCAAGAGACGAGACACGGCTTGACCTCTTGATTAGGTAGAAGAGTGCTTGAAAAGGCTCACGGCTCTGACCGTTCTGACACGACGAGTCCAGAGGAAGCAGACTAATCCTCCCGTCATGATCCGACGATCCACACACTTCCACCTTAACACAAAACAGAGCCGCTAACAGGCCCACGCACGCCGAGGGGGGGAGCGTAACACCTCTCAGAGTCTCCCTAACGAGTGACATTTGGAGCTGTGAGCTAGTTGCTCTTCTCTGCTTTTGTGGAGGATCGGCTGAAGTCTTAAGCCCTTCGTTCCATCGACACGCTGACATTTCTAGAATGTCAGACGAAACTGCGAAAACGTCCAATATTTACCCCCATGAGTCTATCGTAATGAAGCTGATAGAAAGTTGGTGGGTCATCTGAATCAATTCTGCAGGCGAATAGATTGAACCTGTACTGTATTAAAACATCCATTTAATTCACTCACACCCCGAGTGTGGATTAGGTGTGTACATTACTACATGTGTAGTGTAAACGGCTCACCCGGTCTTCAAGCTAACCAGAGCATCGTTCACCCCCGTCTGATGGTACTTCACCATGTACTGGTGCATGTCCGGATAATTCTTACGGATGTTCCTCTCTGTGCTGCCGTTGGGGACCGTCCCAAATCGAAAGGGTGGAGAGTAGGAGTAGGGGCTCTGGAACTGTTGGACGAAAGCAAGACAGCGATGAGCTTCTTAGAATTAAGCAGCAGACAAAATAAACAGAGAAAATAAAAAGCAAACCACTTATCTTTACCGGGTAATGTGTCAGCTTTTGTGCACACTTAAGCTAACCATGTATAAGTACATTAAACTCTGTCACTTACACCAATGAGGCATAACATTATGACCACCCTCCTTATATTGTGTTGGTCCCCCTTTTGCTGCCAAAACAGACCTAACGCATTGAGGCATGGACTCCACTAGACCCCTAAAGGTGTGCTGGGGTATCTGGCACCAAGATGTCAGCAGCAGATCCTTTAACTCCTGTAAGTTGTGAGGTGCGGCCTCCATAGATCGGACTTGTTTGTCCAGCACATCCTACAGATTGAGATCTGGGGAATTTGGAGGCCAAGTCAACACCTTAAACTGGTTGTTGTGCTCCTCAAACCATTCATGAAGCATTTTTGCTTTGTGGCAGGGCGCATCATCCTGCTGAAAGAGGCCACAGCCATCAGGGTATACCGTTTTCCTGCAACAATGGTTAGGTAGGTGGTACGTGTCAAAGTAACATCCACATGGATGGCAGGACCCAAGGTTTCCCAGCACAACATTGCCCAAAGCATCACACTGCCTCCGCCGACTTGCCTTACTCCCATAGTGCATCCCGGTGCCATGTATTCCCCAGTATTCGCTGGTTTACCACTGTTCTTTCCTTGGACCACTTTTGATACTAACCACTGCAGACCGGGAACACCCCACAAGAGCTGCAGTTTTGGAGATGCTCTGACCCAGTTGTCTAGCCATCACAATTTGGTCCTTGTCAAAATCGCTCAGATCCTCACGCTCGCACATGTTTCCTGCTTCTAACATCAACTTTGAAGATAAAATGTTCACTTGGTGCCTAATATATCCCCCCCACTAACAGGTGCCGTGATGAAGAGATAATCAGTCTTATTAGTGTCTTTTTAAACAGCTTTGTGGACAATATATATGTTTTAAAAAATGTGTTGCAGGGCAAAAATCTGGCTTTTTAAAAACTAATATAAAAATACAGGACTATTTTAATGCACCCTGGAAGGGGCGCCAGTCCATCGCAGGGCACACACACACACATACACACACCCTATAGGGCAATTCAGTGTCTCCAATTAACCTGACTGCATGTTTTTGGACTGTGGGAGAAAACCCACGCAGACACGGGGAGAACATGCAAACTCCACACAGAAAGGACCCGGACCGCCCCACCTGGGGATCAAACCCAGGACCTCCTTGCTGTGAAGCGACAGTGCTACCCACCGAGCCACCGCGCCACCCTTTTTAAGAAGTATTAGTAACAAAATCAAGCTTATGTGGTGAAATGTGGTGAGAACTAAACTATGCATTTTAGAACACAGTAAAAATAAAACCAGACATTAAGAAATCGTGGTAAGGTTGCTCGGGTGGCGCAGGGGTAAAATATGCTAGCCGGCAGCGATGCTATCGGCCGGCCAGGCGTCTACACAGACACACGATTGGCTGTGTATCTGTAAAAGGTTGGACAATTGCCAAACAGACTACAATGACGGCTACAATAGAGACTGGTGCGTGACTCTGGTGTGCATTACGGATCCCTATATGAACCTGCCTCGTGCAGGTAAAAAGAGGTGGTTGGTACTGCGTATATGTCAGAGGGGGCGTGTAACAGTGCTGTGTTTTGTAGCAGTAGAGACGGATTACGATCGGGTAGCTGGATATGACTAGATTGTGGGGAAAATTAGGGGGAAACCTGCAATAAAAAATCCCCTCATGAACAAATAAATGATCACCTTGTTGTCACTCAGTCCGGTCACCTGGTCCACAAACTCCTCCTGGATCATGAAGGCTGCCAGGTTGGCAGTGTAGCTGGCCAGAAAGATGACGGCGAAGAAGGCCCACACGGACACGATGAACTTGCTGGTGGAGCCTTTGGGGTTTTGTACGGGCACAGAGTTGTTGAAGACCAGACCCCAGAGCAGCCACACCGCCTTGCCCATGGTGAACGAAGGTCCGTGGGGGTCTGAAGAGTACATAAATGGACATAAATAATAAAGAATGGACTTGCGTTTGAGCACAAAATCCACTGAAACGTGGCTGAACGAGGGGTCTGAGACTCTCAGCCCGTCATCTGTAGTGTAGGTGGAGGAGAAACTTAAATTTATTATCAGTAAGAGAATTGTGTTCGATCAATATCCGGGCAGAAAATACATCAAACCGACAGGCCAAATTATATTATATTCACTGTGTGAGGAGCTAGAGGACCAAGGTTTGTCCACATCACTTCGGTGTCGACCAGAGGAGTCGTGGAAATGCTTTTAAAATTATAGAAATGATAGATAACGTGATGAAGGTTTTAGTGGGAATAGTAATTAGCATGTAATTATGAAGCAACTTTACAGAATCCAGGACTGACAGACCAAAAACACCCAGTTGAGCAGCCGAGGGCGACAGTGGCAAGAAAACACCCTCAAAATTACAGAAAGAAACCTTAAGAGGAACCAGACCACTGCAGCATAAAAGCTTTGCCGTACCTTTGCCCTGAGCCAAGTTCCTATTGAATCCCAGAGGACTGATGTACTCGAACATGAAGACGGCCATGGCAGTGACCAGCAGCAGCATCACGAACATCATCACCCACACTGACGCGCTGAACGGCTCTGCAGAGGAGATAAAAACAACATGGACGTGATGACGATGGTCAGCAACTTCTACTCATCTACTCAATCGTTCTACAGTTATATGTGATTACAGACAGGACAAGGAGATTGAAGAGCTTCATTATGCAGCAAACTGGCAAACGTATTTCAGATTAGCATCCGGACGCTTGCCATGAATCGAAAACAATGCCAATATTTACCACACGGCATCAACAGGATCTCGCATAATGATATTAAATGCATGATTAATGAATAATGGATCAATAATGCAACATCAAGTAAAACGATAAGCTACCTTTAATCAATACAATGACTAAAAATAGCTTAGGAGCATCTTTATACATTTATTATTATTATGACTATTAAAAATAAAATACACAATATATACACCGATCAGCCATAACATTAAAACCACCTCCTTGTTTCTACACTCACTGTCCATTTTATCAGCTCCACTTACCATATAGAAGCACTTTGTAGTTCTACAATTACTGACTGTAGTCCATCTGTTTCTCTGCATACTTTGTTAGCTTCCTTTCATGCTGTTCTTTAATGGTCAGGACCCCCACAGGACCACCACAGAGCAGGTATTATTTAGGTGGTGGATCATTCTCAGCACTGCAGTGACACTGACATGGTGGTGGTGTGTTAGTGTGTGTTGTGCTGGTATGAGTGGATCAGACACAGCAGCGCTGCTGGAGTTTTTAAATACAGTGTCCACTCACTGTCCACTCTATTAGACACTCCTACCTAGTTGGTCCACCTTGTAGATGTAAAGTCAGAGACGATCGCTCATCTATTGCTGCTGTTTGAGTCGGTCATCTTCTAGACCTTCATCGGTGGACACAGGACGCTGCCCACGGGTCGCTGTTGGCTGGATATATTTGGTTGGTGAACTAATCTCAGTCCAGCAGTGACAGTGAGGTGTTTAAAAACTCCAGCAGCGCTGCTGTGTCTGATCCACTCACACCAGCACAACGCACACTAACACACCACCACCATGTCAGTGTCACTGCAGTGCTGAGGATGATCCACCACCTAAATAATACCTGCTCTGTGGTGGTCCTGTGGGGGTCCTGACCATTGAAGTACAGGGTGAAAGCAGGTTAAAAAGGTGTGTAGAGAAACAGATGGACTACAGTCAGTAATTGTAGAACTACAAAGTGCTTCTATATGGTAAGTGGAGCTGATAAAATGGACACTGAGTGCAGTAACAAGGAGGTGGTTTTAATGTTATGGCTGATCAGTATATACTGTATATATAATAGGCCACATTGATAAAAATTACCCAGAAACGCTGACGGAGAGACCGTTCCGTTACTGCGGGACACCATCACGCTAATCCCGGTCTCCACAAAGGGTACGGAGAAATCGATGGCCTCCGAGCGCTCCTCATTGATGGTCAGCGAGCCCACGGCCATGACGGCTTTCTTATACACCACCTGCAGCAAGAAACGGAAACAAACACACACCGGATTTAACTCTAAACACACACACACACACACACACACACTCACACACTTTCACAGAAACACACTCATTTTTCTCACAATTTATTTTCTTAGCAACTGGAGCTTGGATGTGACCGCTTCACTTCCGAATGAAATAAACGGCAAATCCTTTAGTGGCTTTAGAAGTGCTCGCTAACGGGCACCGTCTGTCTGGAAATTACCTTCAGCAGGCAAAGATGAATGGCTTCTCGTTTCAAAAGTGCTACTCTCACCATTTTTACCACGACTTACTTCATCAAGTCTTTTATATATACGGGAACAATTCCTAATTCATACGACTATTCACATGCACACAGCTAGCAGGGCTGGGGGTAAATTACTGTGTGCCAATAATACTGGAACACGAGAATAATGATAAACGATGAAATTAATTTTACAAATTATTTTTATTACTAGGAGGCATGCAGCTTTTCTTTAAAGCTACATTATTTTATTAGGATCGAAAAAAGAAGAAGAAAATAAATGTAATGATCTAAGGAGAGGTGTCAGAGACGAAGAGCAACATATGCTGCCTTCAAGGCATTTTTCAACAAGACGATGCAAAACCACCTGCTGCACACATTACAAAGGCACGGCTGCGGAAGAAGAGGGTACGTGTACTGGACTGGCCTGCCTGCAGTCCTGACCTGTCCCCAATAGAGAATGTGTAGAGAATTTTGAAATGGAAAATGCAGCAATGACGACCCCGTACTGCTGCACATCTTATTATGTGTTTGCAGGAAGAATGGGACACAATAAAACCGTTTTGTGTTTCGTTTTGTTGCGTTGTTTGTGTTGCCTGGGTCGCGGTAAAAATCCTGAACAAAATGAAAGTCGCTTGAAAAACCCTGGTATAGAAAACCACTATTAAAGGTGCCGCTCTGTATTTGGTGGCTATTCAGTTGAAATTTACTTGACATTTATTATTTTCTAGGTAAACGCTTCATTGTAGTAAGTGATTTGGATGGCTGAAACATCCTCACCTCTCCCACCATGCCGTTCCACATGTTGTTGATCTTTTTGCCGTGCTTCCCGTTGGTGACCAGGTAGAGGTCGTAGGTGAACTTGACGTTCCTGGCGATCTTCTTCAGAATGTCAATGCAGAAGCCCTTGCAGCACTTTTTAATGTACGTTCCTCCTCCCTCGGTGGTGTTGCTGTTGGAGAGACGAGATAAATTGGAACAGCCATCACGCTAAAAACTATAGCAGTCATTTTGGTTACGATTGTTCAAGCTACTGATATGAATTTGGCTTGAATACTAGAGTACATTTCCCAACCTATCATCTCTTTCTATACCTATTCCCAGTGCTAACAGTTAATATCAGGCATACAACATCTCCATAAACAAACCACTGGCAGTAGTCTAACCTTTTGGAGTGGCGACAGTTCAGCTGCGAAGCAGTATGTACAATGATTTTTCATTTGCACCAAGAACTAAGATTCAAACCTCTTGTAAATACAATGTTAGCATAGTAATTGTTTTATGGATTTGGTTTAATTAGCTGAGCAGCTGTACACAAGCCTAAGATCACCATGTGCAGTATAAAGCAAGTAATACAGCGGTACTGTGAAGCTCAACATCAGTTGGTTCTGGGAGTGGCGTCAAACGTTTAAACACATTGAGTTTCAAGGTATTTTTTGCAATAAGGATGTTCAGGAAACCTGTTAATGCGTTCCATGGTCCTGTGGAACTGCATATATTTTAGACTTACCACTTTTTGTGGTAAAGTGGCCTACGCAAGCCAAACGGGTTCTCGCATGCACGTCCAGTTTAAGGGAACAAGTTTCTCGAGGAGGGGCGTCGGGGCATCAAGTTACAAAGATTTCAGATTTAGGGGTGTTGAGTTACAAGGTAGTACTATATGTCTATTACATAACGAAGTGGTGAAAACCAATTTTCTGGAGTGATAATTACAGATTTATTACCTGGTAGACTTTCAAATAAATCTGAATTTGGGAGACGTCCACGGAAACTATATCTAGTTACTAAAATAGCATTATGGTAGCCAGTAATTAATGCTTTAGGTTGTTTCTGTTTGCCTTTTGAGCTGGACCTACAACATGGTACAATATACAGGAGAATGAACTGCTTCCAGTAGAGTTGTGTGCCGCAAGGTCTTGTCAAGCGATGACCACACCCATCCAACATCTTTGGGATAACGTAGAACACAAACTGTGATCCAGGACTTGCTAAATCTTAGAGATTCTGTTATAGTGCAAATGTTGGTTTCTGACAGTGTGAATTCTGCAGCTCCTTTCTGACTATTGAGTTTATGTCCTTAAGTTCTGGAATAAAGAAGCAGGGTGCATGCACTCTACATAACCCAACCCTGCTGTGTAGCGTACATGCTGGTGCAGTTCCTGTTACTGATCTACAGTACAAAGCTTCTGACAGACACAGATTCTCCCTGAATTACAGCATGATGACTGAAGCACATTTCCTGGACCGCAGTCGCGTCAGTCAGCAGCCGCGAGCTGGGATTAGCCTACACTAGGTACAATGCATTATGATGCTACGAGGTGCTGCCGGCACCAAGAAAATCTCTTAATTATCATGACTAGAAAGGCTTTCTGTGGAGAGTCTCCCAGGGGGCCATCACAGAGAGGGTGAACGAGGGAGTAAATGAACCCGGAGGCGTCTGGAGATTTCTGTCGCTTTTTTAAGGGGAACTTCTTAAGAGTTCAATCAACGTCTTTATTTAGTAACACACAGACAACATAGAAGAAGATCAGAGAATGGAAAGGAGGGATAGACAGAAAGTGGAGAAATATATAGAGAGGTGGACCACATCTGGCCTCCATACCCCCTTTCCCCATCTGGCCCCATTGCTGACCGTTAGTGGCATGAAAGGTGGGCATGATACTGTACACCACGCTCCTTTTGATGAGGCACAGAGACTGCCGGTTAAATAAACTGCCACTGTCAGTAGTCTGGCCTCCATGCTCCCTCCCAATCTGGCTTTATGGCCGGCTGTTAGTGGCATGAAAGGTGGGCATGATACTGTACACCACGCTCCTTTTGATGAGACTGCCAGTTAAAGAAACTGCTGTTGTCAATCACGCCCCCCCATCCCCCCATTTGGCCCCACTGCCAGTCATTAGTGGCATAGAAGGTGGGCATGATACTGTATACCACGCCCCTTTGTTTGGTTTGTACAGTAAAACATTATAGTCAACAGTAGAATCCGTGAAATTGCAGATTATGATAAAAAAATCAATACGCTCATGTTCAGGTGTCCACATACTTTGTCCACATAACAAACTGTCCATGATATTTTTATCAAGCAAACTTCAAAGCAAACAGATTACTGGTGCAGTGATGTCCTAATTCTAGATATCAATCCGCAATCTGTACATGATAGACATGAAGATAAAAAAGGACACACACACACACACACACAGTGCACCTAAATATGTTAAATCTCCTAATAGACTTCTTTACATTTTTAATGAAGCCTAATTATTATACGGATCTTTGAATCCTTTTATAGATCACAGAGCTTTACTGATTATTTTCACGATCTTCTTCTACAACAACGCCAGTAATTTACACACTGATGTTAAAATAAAATAAAAAAAACTTCTAAAAGCAGACCCTTATATAACCAGGCACATTTAATAATTCATTCATTTTACTAACCACTTTATTTTGGGGTTATGGTTTGGTTCAGTGACATCCTGAGAAACTCGGCGCAGGGCAGGAACACAGCCTGAACATCAGCAGCTCACGCATTCACTCCATCACCTACATCTACGGGTCATTTGGAGGAGCCAGTCAGGCTTTAGTGCAGAGTACACAAGTAAACAACACAAGTAAAGGAAGAAAATGCAAACTCTACCTCTACCAGTTGTGCCACATGTATCAAAATGTACATAAATATTTTAAGGATCATGACATCAACCACTCTATCGGAGTTGCAGGGGGGTCATGTTCAACTGAGAAACATTGGTGCAAGGCTGGGATACCCTGGACAGGGAGCCACCCCCTCCAAAAACAGCCAATCATGTTCATCTAGATGCCTGACTGGCCGATAGTACCACTGAGATTCAAACCTGGATCTCAGAGGTGGTGGGCTAGCCTTATAGACCCCTTTTGAGCTGAAAAAATACTGATTCTGAATCACTTCTGACTCTAAATCAATCCTGATTCAGCCCAATGAATCAACTTATTAGTTTTGGAGTTTTATATCCATATAATACTGCCAATTTGAACTGAATCGATTTTGATTCTGAATCAATTCTGATTCTGAATCAATTCTGATTCTGAATCAATTCTGATTCTGAATCAATTCTGATTCTGAATCAATTCTGATTCTGAATCACTTCTAATTCTGAATCAATTCTGATTTAGCTCAGTGTATCAGCTCATTAGCTTTGAAATTTTATATCCATATAATACTGCCAGTTTGAGCTGAATCAATTCTGATTCTGAATCAATTCTAAATCTGAATCAATTTCGATTCAGCTCAATGAATCAACTCATTCGCTTTGGAGTCGACTCTCAATGAACTCTTTTGGAATGACTCCTGCCACTTCAATTCAGTACATATGCAAACTAACCAGCTCAGGTATTTAAGGCCCTGCTATTATAGATGATCAGAAACCAACGGGTCTCAATTATAGGCAAAATTCAAATCGTTCATGCTCGGCATGTTGTTCAGCTCGCTCACTCAACCAGTACAGACAGAATGGAACCACAAGCTGGTTCTTTTACCTGCACATCTTTTCACAACTGACATCAAACCTCATATCTATTCCACAGAAGAAGTGCATACGCATTCAGAAATCTGTATTACAGGAGTCTCGTTCTGTGTTTACGCTCTGACGCACACTCACAATTCCCCCGACTCTTTACATCTCACGAACTCCTACAGGGAAGCTTCTTCTATTACGACTCGGCTACGGTAGAGCATGAAAGAGAGAGAAAGCAATAAGTAGCTTGTACTTTCTCTTACACTGTTTGTAGTCCCTTCAGTGCCGAGCCAATTAAAACTTCTTCTTTTAGAAGAAAACGCTTCTCTGGCTAGATGACCTTACTTTTCTGAAGCGTTCTGTACACGCAGCATTTGTAGGAGCAGAACACAAAAGGTGTACATCCAAACGACAAACACAAAGCCTACAGTTTTTATGTTAATGCTGCGGGACTACAAATAGTGCTAAGAGCCCATTTGCTCCTGTGCACCGTCAGCACTCTTTCAAACAGACCAAAATAGGTACAAGTTTCATTACCGTGATAAAATTGTTCATTACCCCCTCTGACATGTGCACAGATGATCGCTTTTTTCACCTGCCAGGGCCGGGGTCTCACAGAGCGCAGTATCACACACAAAAATGGTCAGCAGAGGCCGCACTTATAGCAGCGATGAGGAACCCTGTTTCAACTATTGACCCTCCCACTACAGACACACACAAGAGCCCAGCTGGCTGATAGTAGAGCTGAGATTTAAACTCAAGAGGCTAGCATGTTTTACCTCTGCGCCACCCGACCGCCCTATGGACGATTTATTTATTTCATAATTCATATAGATGGTTACTGTATGTAATGTTACCCCTTCTTCAGCAAAGTCCTGAAGCATGAAGGTTAAACTTTGTAGACAGTCTCTTACTGTCTTCCCTTTGATATCAAGCTGATTGGGTCCATTTGTAAATATATAAAGTAAAGCCAGCAAAATATGTTTTAATAAATAGCATCTGAAGTATTTAAACATCTTAAATGTCCCGGACTTTATTAAAACATGCTTGATTTCTTTTATATTTCTAGTTAGCCAAAATTCTATCTATCCTCTATCCTGTTATTTGTTATAATCTTCTTCTTCTTCCTCGACCTTTGTCCCGTTTGGTTGCGGGGTCGGCTCTAGGCGGATCGTGATCCGCATTGATTTGGCACAATTTTTACGCCGGATGCCCTTCCTGACACAACCCTCCCTATTTATCCGGGCTTGGGACCGGCACTACAATGCACTGGTTTATGCATCTAGTGGCTAGGTATCTATAGGACAATTCAGTGTTTCCAATTAGCCTGGTGGCATGTTTTTGGACTGTGGGAGGAAACCTGAGCACCCAGAGGAAACCCACGCGGACACGGGGAGAACATGCAAACTTCGCACAGAAAGGACCCGGATCGCCCCACCTGGGGATCGAACCCAGGACCTTCTTGCTGTGAGGCGACAGTGCTACCCACTAAGCCACTGCGTCGCCCCTGTTATTTGTTATAATACAGTATATATTTTATTTATATATTCTATATTTTATTCTAGATTCTATCTTCTATCTTTCATTTGTTTGTTTGTTAGTCTGTGTGTAGTTTTAATTCACATTTCTTTTTATCAGTCTCAGATGTAATAAAGCTGAATATTTTACAGCTTTTATTAACAAACACCCTAAGCTACAGCTACATCCAACTTCTATAAGTAAAGCTACACGCTCTTGTTACATCTGTACTGTTATACTGAGAGTATACTGTATACTGTACGTCTGATCACTGTTCACTGTTCACTGAAGAGCCAGCACGAGACTGTAAATGCCTACTACATATATATGGGTACGTCCTACTGCTGCCATTTTGAGCTGGAAAGGTCCAGACCCTGAATCCTCAGTGGACTCTGTGTTGATCAGGGTTGAGTTCGAGGCAGCAGATGATCACTAACACAAACACACACTTTCCATCTGGAGTGGCTTCGCTCAACCTAAACATATTATTAACACTTCATAGAGCTATACATAACATTATATATAGCAAAAGCTTAGGGGTAATATGAACAGCATGTGGGGAGGATAGGATGCAGAAATTCCTACTAGTATTAAGTAGACTCAAGCCTGCTTAGTGATAATAAGCATGATAGATGCGAGCTGATAGATGCGCTAACGATAAGTGTTTTATTATTATAATGATGTTTAATGCTCATTTCATGTTTGTATTTGCAGTTCTTTTTTAATTTTGTGTGACTTTGCTGATTCTATTTTCTTTTCCATCAAGATTGGGTTTTTAAATGTAGTCATTTATACTCTGAATGAATACAATCCTAAATAAATAGTGCTGTTTTGAATAGGACTGCAGATAATGTTGTTGCCGAACAGATCCAGGAGCCTGAGTTCAATCCAAAGCTGTTCAAGTTGGTTCTCTTCAGGAACTTCAGTTCCCTAAAACCTAAAAAGTTTTCATTCATTAGTAGCCAGTTTGTGCCATTTTTGCATTTTGCCTTTTGTCACCTACACCAAGAAACCAAAAACGGTTCAATTCGTTCATACGTGGAAGAAGCTGACGGAGAATGTTCAGATCTCATGTTACATACAGAAATTTTAAGCCTACAATCTGACATTCATATGAAGTCAAGCGCCTCTGCTGGACAATTTTGGAACTTGCTGGCTGAGGAAAAACATCAAAACATAAGAAAATGTGCAACATATTTAACAGCATTTTTGAATCAACCTGCTTGTGTGAATCAGCTTTTAACCACATAAAAATAGTGTAAAAAATAGTGTAAATATCAGTTCACTGATACTGTCCAGACTACGTAAACCTGACCGACACCATTCAGGGCAAATCATCAGAATAAGGTCAGTGTGGTTCTTCAGTAGTTTGCTCTGTAATGCAAAATATCACTATAGGAAAAAGTAGATCGCGATGACCTGTCAACTGCAATAGTAAATCTCAAGCCACAAAGGGCACTCCGATCTAGCAGATTTAATGTTTGCGTGTCGACAAACTTTTGGCCACGTAGTACACAGGAACATTAAAAACACCTTTATTGTGAACACAGCTCAGCAGTATTTAAAGAGTGGTTGAGTGTTTGGAGCCCCACGTCAATAATCGTGGCTCACCGTCGAGGCCAGTTTAAAAGCTGTTATTTGTGAGGATAACTGGTCATTTTCTCAAAGCTGAAATTCCTGAAGCAGCATGAAAGTTGCTGAACACAGCAGTGCTGCGGCCGCGAGACGCCGAGGCAGCCGTGACACGCCTCGGAAGCTTTTAACACGTTCTCCTGCAGGGACAGTTTCATTTCTCGTCAAATCTACACTCCTGTGGGGGAAAATAATACTAATAAAATCTAATACACTCCCAATATCTCACTTACTGTGTCATCATTTACTACCTAACCTCGGCTACAGTACATTAAGGCAGTATTGACCAGAGTCCTTTCCTCATCAGGGTCTGGGGGGTGCTGGAGCCTATCCCAGCTCTCCATAGGTGCAAGGCACACAGAAACACCCTGGACAGGGCACCAGTACATCGCAGGACCACACACACACACACACACAATTAATTTGACTGCAAGTCTGTGGGAGGAAACCGGAGCTACCGGAGGAAACCCACACGGACACAGGGAGAACATGCAAACTTCACACGGAATGGGACCCAGGACCTTAGTGCTGTGAGGCGACAGTGCTACCCACCGAGTCACCGTGCTGCCCGACCTCAGTGTTGTGTGGGTTCAAAATGAACCAAATATAAACAAAAAATAAACAGATTGTGTGTAAAAAGGTCAGTTCAGTTCAGCTGGACCCTCAACATCAAACAGAAACTAAAAACATATAAAAATCTCTTGCTGTTCATCATGTTCTTTAATGGGAGTCCCTAAGACCCCAAACAGAAGTGTATAAATTAAATAAATATTGTTTGTTTGCAGTTTCCACAACATTTGGAACAAAATTTGGCTCAGGATATTTTGTGAGCTGTTAAAAAGGCCCCGGGGCCTCAGGGACCCCCAACAGAGCATGAGGGTTAAATGATGTTGCCAGAAAGAAAGGATCTGAAGGACCCGAAGCAATCCAGAACTCCACATGTGTCTTGTTTTGTTTTTCCTGTTCTCCCCATACGCTCTGTCACCGCCCCTCATTTGAGATGTGTTCCTTTGTTAATTGTTAACACCTGTTTTCATCTGTTCCTCGTCCCCTCCTAATTAAACATCCCGTCCACCCAAATTTAATAAAAATGAAGCCGTGGTCAGTCGTAATTATATAAGCATGTATTTATGTGTGTGTGTGTATGTTTATGTACAGTGTATCACAAAAGTGAGTACACCCCTCACATTTCTGCAGATATTTAAGTATATCTTTTCATGGGACAACACTGACAAAATGACACTTTGACACAATGAAAAGTAGTCTGTGTGCAGCTTATATAACAGTGTAAATTTATTCTTCCCTCAAAATAACTCAATATACAGCCATTAATGTCTAAACCACCGGCAACAAAAGTGAGTACACCCCTTAGTGAAAGTTCCTGAAGTGTCAATATTTTGTGTGGCCATCATTATTTCCCAGAACTGCCTTAACTCTCCTGGGCATGGAGTTTACCAGAGCTTCACAGGTTGCCACTGGAATGCTTTTCCACTCCTCCATGACGACATCACGGAGCTGGCGGATATTCGAGACTTTGCGCTCCTCCACCTTCCGCTTGAGGATGCCCCAAAGATGTTCTATTGGGTTTAGGTCTGGAGACATGCTTGGCCAGTCCATCACCTTTACCCTCAGCCTCTTCAATAAAGCAGTGGTCGTCTTAGAGGTGTGTTTGGGGTCATTATCATGCTGGAACACTGCCCTGCGACCCAGTTTCTGGAGGGAGGGGATCATGCTCTGCTTCAGTATTTCACAGTACATATTGGAGTTCATGTGTCCCTCAATGAAATGTAACTCCCCAACACCTGCTGCACTCATGCAGCCCCAGACCATGGCATTCCCACCACCATGCTTGACTGTAGGCATGACACACTTATCTTTGTACTCCTCACCTGATTGCCGCCACACATGCTTGAGACCATCTGAACCAAACAAATTAATCTTGGTCTCATCAGACCATAGGACATGGTTCCAGTAATCCATGTCCTTTGTTGACATGTCTTCAGCAAACTGTTTGCGGGCTTTCTTGTGTAGAGATTTCAGAAGAGGCTTCCTTCTGGGGTGACAGCCATGCAGACCAATTTGATGTAGTGTGCGGCGTATGGTCTGAGCACTGACAGGCTGACCCCCCACCTTTTCAATCTCTGCAGCAATGCTGACAGCACTCCTGCGCCTATCTTTTAAAGACAGCAGTTGGATGTGACGCTGAGCACGTGCACTCAGCTTCTTTGGACGACCAACGCGAGGTCTGTTCTGAGTGGACCCTGCTCTTTAAAAACGCTGGATGATCTTGGCCACTGTGCTGCAGCTCAGTTTCAGGGTGTTGGCAATCTTCTTGTAGCCTTGGCCATCTTCATGTAGCGCAACAGTTCGTCTTTTAGGATCCTCAGAGAGTTCTTTGCCATGAGGTGCCATGTTGGAACTTTCAGTGACCAGTATGAGAGAGTGTGAGAGCTGTACTACTAAATTGAACACACCTGCTCCCTATGCACACCTGAGACCTAGTAACACTAACAAGTCACATGACATTTTGGAGGGAAAATGACAAGCAGTGCTCAATTTGGACATTTAGGGGTGTAGTCTCTTAGGGGTGTACTCACTTTTGTTGCCGGTGGTTTAGACATTAATGGCTGTATATTGAGTTATTTTAAGGGAAGAATAAATTTACACTGTTATATAAGCTGCACACAGACTACTTTTCATTGTGTCAAAGTGTCATTTTGTCAGTGTTGTCCCATGAAAAGATATACTTAAATATCTGCAGAAATGTGAGGGGTGTACTCACTTTTGTGATACACTGTATATATAAATATACTTGTCATCTATCCATCTATCCATGTCTGTCTATCTGTCAGTCTTTCTTTCATATATGTCTGTCTGTCTGTGTGTCTGGCTATCTATCATGTCTGTCTGTCTGTAAATCTGTCTGTCTATCATGTCTGTCTGTCAGTTTGTCTGTCTATCCATCTATCTATTTGCATGATGCCAGTTTGGAACATTACAGTGAGATGGGCACTCACTCCTTGATGTGCTTGCGACAGGGTACAGAGTTGCGCATGCAGGTTCCTGTTAGACGCTCCACGTTCTCCACAATAACGAACGGCTTCTCCTCCAGAGTCACGATGCTCAGATGATTATCGTCCGTCTCCGCGTCACCGAAGGCATTGTAGCGTGGCCACACCGGGTACTTCAGGGTCAGGCTGCGGTTCTCCCATTTACCGATCTGTGTGACAGAAGTAAAAAAAAACAGATAATTATTTCCACAGCAGCACCTTTCTCACAAGCAAGTCATCTGAAAAGGTGACCCTGTTTTTTCTGAAAATGAATAATTAATGTCATAGAGTTGCATGAAAATGTCATTAGAAAAAAGAACCACGTCTTTACCTTCACACTTCACACGTCTACATTTTCTAAATATGTAAATTGGAAAAACCACCAACTGTATCCATATTCATGACTTCTCCAACCACTGACAGTAGCTATTTAAACACGTGGCCTGACCTTAGGACTGTGGCTATAGTTTCACAGCTGTTCTACTTCTTAATAATTGACTAATCTGATCTCTAAGTTCTGTGTCCTGACGTAACTCTCATGTTTTTATCCGGGCTTGGGATCGGCACTGAGAGCGCACTAATATAGTATAATATATGCGCCTCCCAGTGGCTGTTTCATAAAAGGCAAGTCAGTGGACTGAGTGTGATGCTGTGGACGATGTTCTGCTGGGAAACCTTGGGTCCTAGTATTCATGTGGATGTTATTTTGACACGCAGCACCTTGCTACACTGACTCACAATGCAAAACGTGACTGTAGTCCATCTGTTTCTCTGCATGCTTTTTAGCCTGCTTTCACCCTGTTCTTCAATGGTCAGGACCCCCTACAGAGCAGGTATTATTTAGGTGGTGGATCATTCTCAGCACAGCAGTGACACTGACATGGTGGTGGTGTGTTAGTGTGTGTTGTACTGGTATGAGTGTATCAGACACAGCAGCGCTGCTGGACTTTTTAAATTCTATTAGACACTCCTACCTAGTTGGTCCACCTTGTAGATGTAAAGTCAGAGACGATCGCTCATCTATCGCTGCTGTTTTAGTCGGTCATCTTCTAGACCTTCATCAGTGGTCACAGGACGCTGCCCACGGGGCGCTGTTGGCTGGATATTTTTGGTTGGTGGACTATTCTCAGTCCAGCAGTGACAGTGAGGTGTTTAAAAACTCCATCAGCGCAGAGGTTTTTCCTCATAATCCTACGGCAATTCAGTTAGCAATCGCTTAGTCAAAACGTCCAAGATGTTGAAGTTTAAAGCAGCTAAAAACACGAGAAAATAAGTTAAATCTGTGATTTAAAAAAAAAACAAGGTCCATGAAACTAAGCACATTTTAAAATTGGTATGGTAGCGTATGCTGGTCCAACACCACACTAAACCACTGTCACATTTATATATATATATATTTAATTTATTTAAACTCATCTGTCAGTGCAAATGAAAAAAAAGGAAATGATATGAAAGGCAACGTGATGTAAATATTTGGACACCCATGCAATGCGGTATGTTTTAATTACACCAGATGCTAGCAGAATGAGACAGATGTAGCTGTGCGTGTTGATTTATAGCGTCTCTTTAACAGTGGGCTGTTAGATTAAAAACACAGTTTGTGTTTGTTCGAGTGGTTTTATGCTGAGGAATAAAAGACTGTAGATTGTGGGATGTTATGCTAATGTTAAGTTAATAATTTGGTACTTTTAACAACATACATGGTTCCAAAACAACGTGTATAGTTCACCAACAGTGGTGTGGAAAGTGCAGAACATCCAGTGAGTGGCAGTCTAGGTAGCACGAAAAGCTCAGGGGAGAGCGGCAAAATAGTTTTGACTACTATCATGGGAAATCTTAAGATGAATGGGATACAACTGCAACAGGAATTTAAGGCTACAGTGGGCACAGGCTCACCAAACCTGAACAGTTTAAGACTGATTAATCTCAGTGTTTGAATGCCACAACCTGGTTATTGCTGAATTGTTTAATTCTATGTTGTCATGTATCTTAGTGGATTGATTTATGTGGTTGTTGGTGTATTTGCCTGCTTAGTCTTTAATTCGGCAGCGTTTGTTCGTTAGCAGTAAACTTCAGTCGACCATTGGTGTGCAGAAGCTGAGGAGGCTTTTTTATAGCACAGTAACCTTTAAGCCCATGAAGAGGTGAAGAATGTTGCACTATGGATGGTGACATCTGTGTTTTAGCAGCTTTTAAACATGTCAGACCTGATTTGTTATTTATTTTATTTATTTATTTTGTTCTTGACCCAGTTTAGACTCAATCTTGACTTAATCTAAGATATCTGTGGTCTTGAAGTCAACAAACGTGGTTTTGACAACAGAATAGTTAATAATTTCCAGGAAGCTGTTTTCTGATTTAGAGAAAGCAAGAACTTTATATTATAAAAGATTTAAGCATCTTAACAAAGCTACATAGCATGTAGATAGATAGATAGATAGATGATAGATAGATAGATAGATAGATAGATAGATAGATAGATAGATAGATAGATAGATGATAGATAGATGATAGATAGATAGATAGATAGATAGATAGATAGATAGATAGATAGATAGATAGATAGATAGATGATAGATGATAGATAGATAGATGATAGATAGATAGATAGATAGATAGATAGATAGATAGATAGATAGATAGATAGATAGATAGATGATAGATAGATAGATAGATGATAGATAGATAGATAGATAGATAGATAGATAGATAGATAGATAGATAGATAGATAGATAGATAGATAGATAGATAGATAGATAGATAGGTAGATAGATAGATAGATAGATGATAGATGATAGATAGATAGATAGATGATAGATAGATAGATAGATAGATAGATAGATAGATAGATAGATAGATAGATAGATAGATAGATAGATAGATAGATAGATGATAGATAGATAGACAGATAGATGATAGATAGATAGATAGATAGATAGATAGATAGATAGATGATAGATAGATAGATAGATAGATAGATAGATAGATAGATAGATAGATAGATAGATAGATAGATAGATAGATAGATAGATGTCTATGTAGGTCTCCACATATCTCCATATATATTCACCTCTGTTTTATACATTTACTGGCTCTTCGTGGATCAATGCAACACAAATTCTAATTGATTATATTATAAACAGCGTAGCTTTTTGTTTGGTAATTTTAGTAGTTTTTGGTAAATGTGGGATGATTCTTAGGAAGCAACGTGTTTTTCTATCATTGTAAGATCACAGATTTGATCCCTGTTGATCGCCAGATGCCTTCGTTATGTGTGAGAGGAACCCAAAGCATTATTGGCCCTGCTCTCTGATGGTAGAGATGTTATTTCCTGTTGAGCAACACTAGCCAAATTGAGCATGTGTGTAAGGAGGGAGGCGGTTAGTGCCCTCCGTCATGATGTCTCAAAAAGATGAAATGAAAGGCTTTCCTCGCAGTTTGGTAGCTGTTGTGACTAAAGTAGGTTTTAGGAGGAATACAAATTTACCAAAATAAGAGGGAAATTGGTAACCATGCTGCCCCACTAAACAAATGTGAACGCAAAGCTAAAATGAAGTGAATAAGAATTGCAAATATATCTGTATTCGAGCGAAAAGGAAGGCCCGCGGATAAGCACTGCCGCTTAGCAGTGAAATAAGGCGTAATGAGAAATAATGAAAAACATAGAGGAGCACAAACACTAACAGAAATAACAACACTGCTTCAGCCACTCAAAATCAAATTACTTTAGCTATTAGGTAAATATAATTGAACAGAGGCTTCAGGACGGAGTCGTGCTGAGAATCCTCATCAACACATTTCATTTTAACCGCAGCGTAGTGTTAAAGTTACTACTAAAGAAGTTAGTTTATTACTATTTAATGCATATGATGATACCTCCTTGTTTCTACACTCACTGTCCATTTTCATTTAGAAGCACTTTGTAGTTCTACAATTACTGACTGTAGTCCATCTGTTTCTCTGCATGCTTTGTTAGCCCCCTTTCATGCTGTTCTTCACTTGTCAGGACCCCCACAGGACCACCACAGAGCAGGTATTATTTAGGTGGTGGATCATTCTCAGCACTGCAGTGACACTGACATGGTGGTGGTGTGTTAGTGTGTGTTGTGCTGGTGTGAGTGGATCAGACACAGCAGCGCTGCTGGAGTTTTTAAACACCTCACTGTCACTGCTGGACTGAGAATAGTCCACCAACCAAAAATATCCAGCCAACAGCGCCCCATGGGCAGCGTCCTGTGACCACTGATGAAGGTCTAGAAGATGACCGACTCAAACAGCAGCAATAGATGAGTGATCGTCTCTGACTTTACATCTACAAGGTGGACCGACTAGGTAGGAGTGTCTAATAGAGTGGACATTGAGTGGACACTGTATTTAAAAACTCCACTCATACCAGTACAACACACACTAACACACCACCACCATGTTAGTGTCACTGCAGTGCTGAGAATGATTTACCACCTAAATAATACCTGCTCTGTGGGGGTCCTGACCATTGAAGAACAGGGTGAAAGAGGGATTACAAAGTATGGAGAAAAACAGATGGACTACAGTTAGTAATTGTAGAACTACAAAGTGCTTCTATATGGTAAGTGGAGCTGATAAAATGGACAGTGAGTGTAGAAACAAGGAGGTGGTTTTAATGTTATGGCTGATCGATGTAGGTACACAATATATTCTGTTCAGGTGAATCATGTTTGCTTTAATTAGGTTGTGAGTTTGAATCCTGGCTATGTTTTTTTTGTATTCAAGATTAAAGGTGTCACTTATTTAGTGTTGTTAAGTTAAATTGTTCCATAGGAGCAAGATATCACGTCAAATCTGTGTATTTATCCCGTTAATACAATCACTGTTTATACTGATCACACAACCACGACAAACACATAAACGTCACGTCTAACGTTGTGCAAGAAAAGAGCTCAAATCCATCAAGCAGAATAAATTCTCTATTGAGTAGCGAGTGAGCTATTAGCACATTTACCGCTGGGACATGGAATTAGCATTTTAATTGTTAGCTATCCGAGCGGCACGGCAATTATTAGCGGATAGATTTTGCGCTCGTGGATCTTCACTTCACTTTAATGGTCTGGCAGCTGAATTGTGTTTATGAATGACTGGGCAGTTTTATTTTTACAGATATAAACACACAACTGCATCTTCTTAGGGTCAACTGGGTGTGATGGAAGATTACTGGTCAAGGTACTGGACTATTAAAGGGTCTGGTTCAGTCCCCATGCTTCCAATTTTCCCACAACTGGGACTGAAAACAACACAAGCAACTGCAAGTCTGCAGTAAATGCAAATGCAATAGATATCAGATTTGATCTGAAACACTTCAGATTCTAGTTCTTTATCACTAGATGAACAGGACCAATATCTGTATCAATATCTGTATCAATATCTGTAAGATTAACCCATGTGTGAGGTCTGCGTGCTGATAAATGATCAATATGTGGTATTGGAACAGAAGGATCATTAATTAGGACTCATTACTAAGTTTCCAGCCATGCGTTTTATACAGCAGCTTTAGATTAGTAGCTTCATACAGAGTCAATTATTCTGGAATAAATCTTCCCGCCTGGAAAATTTAAGTCTTATTAGAGCAGCTTTTCCTTCCTTCAACATCAAGAAACCAAAGCTGGACACCTTCAAGCTTAATACCATCAACCATCAACCTCTCAAACATGCCTTTACTGTTCAAGCTTTTAGTAACAGATTTTGCTCAACTACGAGTAAAAGTAAAAGGAGTAAAAGTAAAATAAGTAAAAGTAAAAGGAGTAAAAGTAAAATAAGTAAAAGTAAAATGAGTAAAAGTAAAAGAAGTAAAAGTAAAATGAGTAAAAGTAAAAGGAATAAAAGTAAAAGAAGTAAAAGGAGTAAAGAAATAAAAGTAAAAGGAGTAAAAGTAAAAGGAGTAAAAGTAAAAGGAGTAAAAGTAAAAGGAGTAAAAGTAAAATAAGTAAAAGTAAAATGAGTAAAAGTAAAAGAAGTAAAAGTAAAATGAGTAAAAGTAAAAGGAATAAAAGTAAAAGAAGTAAAAGGAGTAAAGAAATAAAAGTAAAAGGAGTAAAAGTAACCAGGTGGCACAGGAGGATATTCCACTAGGATATTTCACTCTGCGCTTGCCACCTGTCGGCTGGGCGCCATCTAGCAGGCATAATCGGCAGTGCCTGCAGCAGACACATCTCTGCTAGGGCGGGATGACCGGACTATGTAGGTGGGGTCTTCAAAGCTGTGTAAGGACCCTGATTGGCAGATAGAGAGGCGCCTTTGCAAAGGGCATGGGTGAAAAAGGGTTCCGCTAAGGGCTGCACGCGGGTCGGAGGAGGCGTGAGCAGCAATATACCCACCTCGACTACAATCAGGGATCCCTAAAATGGGAGAAAATGCATAAATAAAATAGTAAAAAAATAAATAAATAAATACATATTTTTCGCAATGCAGCAAAATGATGGTTTGACGTGAATGATAGGTCACAGATACTGTAAAGCTTGTGTGTGTGCTGATGTATTCTGATAGAAACTATATTAGGCCCCTGTTCCACACATTTACACTTTACCCCCAGGTTTACCCTCATCTTGTATTATCCTTATCTTGTGTTCTTATTGGCTGTCACTTCCACACTCACTGCCAGTCACAACCTGATCACAACGCCTTTCACACTAGATGATTCTAAGTCGCTGACAGGTCCAGATATTTAACATTTAACATGCTCGATATTTTTGTGTGTGATTGGCGAGCTGCTTGGATCGAGTCGTTAACAGTTTACACATAACAATCAAGAGCCAATGTTTGTGCCCCAAACAAACGCTGATTTGCCCCAGAGCTGGCACATCTAGCGGCACCCGTTGGCAAGCAAAAATCAGGGCACAAATCATGTAGTGTGTACTAGTCATTAGAAGACTCTAGTGGACCAAAGCCATGCCAGTGTAACAGAACCACCTACCTGGAAAGTTCTCTCACAGTAGACGTCAAACACTGAGACCTGTCTCATTACCCTGATCTACTCCACACATGTACTCACCCTGTCTGACACTCTGTGACTGAAGCTCCGGCTGTTTGTGCCCAAATAATAAACCCTCCCCCAAAATCACACAGTCCTGACATCTAGATCCAAAACTGATGTCAACTGATCCTGCTTAGCACGAGTGGAGGAACATGGGAGCAACAATAACAGGACAGATAACACAGCATACACACAACTGAGCCCTCTGAAGCAGAAGTGAACATCTGTAGGACAAGAAAATGAGTTGTAGCTCTTTTTTCCTGGACTCACTGAGGTATGTGGAGCCAGTATTGATCTGCACCCAGAAGAATGAATCCATTATTCAGGTTTTCCTTATTAAACTGAGAGCCACATTAATCAATACTGACCCGGCCGTGCTGGAGCAGCTATTATTCTGATATTGAGCTGATCCATTAACGGTACCGGTGTGTGTTCAGGTCTGTGTATGATGCAGAATAATGAATAAAGCTGCTAAACGGACAAATGCGAATTTATTTATTTATTTATTTACCAACTTAGTTTCATTCTGAAAGTTTGTTAGTTTGAGTCTGTTCCGCATTCTGAGTCTGTCTTATTTGGTGGCACTTTATTTATTTATTTACATCCTTGCATCTTTAACCTCTTTGTTCCTTAAATATTAATAATGTGACGACTGACAGACTAAATCTACAGTATACAGTATAAACAGAAGATAATATTTTACTTATTTATAAGCGAAAGTCTTCCACAGTCATCTAAGTTTAAATGCACTTCATGTGCCAAGTTATATTTCATTTAAAATTAATAGTTAGAATTTTTATTTAGTTGTAGCTGTTCTCCCCTAGGGCGGCACGGTGGCTTAGTGGGTAGCACTGTCGCCTCACAGCAAGAAGGTCCTGGGTTCGATCCCCAGGCGGGGCAGTCCGGGTCCTTTCTGTGCTGAGTTTGCATGTTCTCCCCGTGTCTGTGTGGGTTTCCTCCGGGAGCTCCGGTTTCCTCCCACAGTCCAAAAACATGCAGTCAGGTTAATTGGAGACACTGAATTGCCCTATAGGTGAATGTGTGTGTGTGTGTGTGCCCTGCGATGGACTGGCGTCCCATCCAGGGTGTTACTGTGTGCCTTGCGCCCATTGAAAAGCTGGGACAGGCTCCAAGCTCTATAAAGACTCAGGAGCCCTGACTTCAGCCCCACTGAACAGCTTTGGAATGAACCAGAACATTAATTGAGGCTTTCTTGACCAACATCAGTGCACAGCCATACAACTGCTGTCATCTTTTGACTGAATGAGCACAAATTCCCACAGACATACATCTCCAGTTCACCTCACATGCACGTCTTTGGACTGTGGGAGGATACCGAAGTTCCCGGAGGAAACCCACACAGACATGGGAAGAACATGGAAACTCCTCACAGAAAGGACCCTGACCGCTCCACCTGGGAATCAAATTCAGGACCTTGCCTTGAGGTGACAGTGCTACCCACCGAGCCACAGTGCCGCCCTCTTGAACTTAAACTATTTTCTTCATGTTTCTGAAATCAAAGCCTGAACTCCCCTACTGCTCCCCTCTCAATAAGTATCATTGGTCTGAAGATGCTCGAGTGCTAGCACAACATTTCATCATATCCAGACTAAGAAATATGAAGGAACAACGAAACGAAGAAGCACAGGGGGGTTCGGATCGCTCGCATTCTCGCCCGAAATTGAAGAGGAACGCCGGTGTAAAAAATGAGCAGCGTTTTCCAAGGTGACAGCGGTACGTTCTGCCTTTTATTGAGCACCACACACACCGTGGCACAAGGAAGAGGAATAACGCCAGTGACAAAGCAGCTTATTTCCTGCTCGCGTACTCCGCGACGTAGCAGTCAGACCAATTCAGCCCAGGTCCCAGCAAGGTCAGCGAGATGGAGGGATCGGATCGAGAAGGCCGACGTTCCATTACTGCGTCTGACAATTGTTTCAGAAGCTATCAGCGATGCTTGGATATAGGAGGAATATTAAGAGGGCTCTCAGAACGTGGTGGATGAACGGGTCTGACCCTTTCTGAGATGTTCCCGCGGGGGAACTGACCTACATTACTCAAGATTCGCCAAGATGCCCTGAGCAACAGGAAATAAAAGACATTGGCTGTAATGTATCAGCGTTGTGTGTGAGTTCTTTTATTTAGCTTTGATTTTATCTGTGGAGCTTATAAATATGGGCAGTTGTAGCTTAGTGGTTGAAGTACTGGACTAGTAATCAGAAGGTTGGTTCAAACCCCACCACTGCCAGATTGCCACTGTTGGGCCCTCATTGCTTAGATTGTACACTGTAAATCGCTTTGGATAAAGTGTCTGCTTTAATTTTTTTATTTTAAAGAGTGTAAATATTTTTTTGTGATTTTTTTTTCTGCTTTTATTTTTATTTTTTAATACAATTTTTGGTGATTTTTGTCTGCTTTTATTTTATTTTAAAGAGTGTAAAAAAACTTTCTGTGATTTTTATCTGCTTTTATTTTTATTTTTTAAGAGTAAAAATTTCTGTGATTTTTTTCTGCTTTTATTTTTAGGGTAAATAATTTATGTGATTTTTTGGTGTAAATATATTTTGTGATTTTTGTCTGCTTTTATTTTAATTTTTTAAAAGTGTAATTATTTTTTGTCATTTCTTTTTCCACTTTTATTTTTAAGAGTAAATATTTTCTGTGATTTTTGTTTGTTTTTATTTTAAAGAGTGTAAATAATTTTTTGTTATTTTTGTCTTAACCTCTAGGCTACAGCTGTCCTATTGGGCCTTCCCTATAGTGTAACTCTCATCCTCTTTATTCTCTAGTCATAATTTAAAGCTCCTTTTGTCTTTATTTTATAAACTATTGATTTCTATGATTTCTATGTTAATTGCATCATGTTTCCATTCGTCTCTGTATGTTTTAAATGTTTTTATATAATAAATGTTGTTTATTTAAAGTAAGAAGTCAAGGACAAATTTCCACTTCAGTAAACAAAGATCCAAAATCCTGAATTTTCTAAATGAATGCTTCATGTCTACCTAATTCTCAGCTAATTAAATCATCTAAATTAGCTCCCGTTTTAATAAAATGCTTTCTGAATCTTAATTTATTCACATTACTCGTGTTCTGGATTCATTACGGTGAGATCAGATCTTCTGTTCCGTGCTGCTGCCGATGCTGAACATCCTCCGCGACCGATCGCTCCCTTCAGGCGTAAATACATTTCACATTTCAATAAAAAACCCAGTTTATTACCAACCATTCCTCACAAAAACAGATGTGCCACAGACAGCTGGCTCCCGCTCCCTCACATATGCAGACGTCTTGTTTAAGAAATACAAAAAATGACCTTATTAGGCGTCTGGGCCACGCCGGGACCTCCGACGGCCGTGTTTTCAATCAGTCTTATCACATAAAGACAGACCGCTGGGTCTGAATCGCATAATCAGCACACATTCAGCACACATTCACACCTGCAGTGGGCAGACCTCGTTTTCTACCTCGTTTGGTGAGGTTGAGCCCTCGCGCTTTCAACAATAATTACACGGCAGGGAACGTCAATCAAGCTTTACATGTCAGCCGTCCCGAGAGAATCGGCTTCATGCTACAGCGGCCTTCAATTAAACATCACAGAATACATTCAGATATGAACACAATAGGACCGGGGTGTAATCTGACGCGCCTGGTGCTCAGGGGGGGTAAAGAAAAGTCTGAAAGAATTATTACACAAAAGTCTAGCTGCTTTTTATCTAAAACGACGGTGACCTGTCCAGGCAACCAAGGTTCGTTCTATGTGGAGTTTGCATGTTCTCCCCATGTTTGTGTGGGTTTCCTCCGGGAGCTCCGGTTTCCTCCCACAAGTCCAAAGACATGCAGTCAGCTTAATTGAGCTACTTAAATTGGCCTAAGTATAAGTGTGGGTGCCCTGTGATGGACTGGCGACCTGTCCGGGATGTTTCCTTGGCACAGTGGATAGCACTGTCACGTCACAACAAGAAGGTCCTCAGTTTGATTCCCCAGCCAGACAGCCATGGTCCTTTCTATGTGGAGTTTGCATGTTCTATGTGGGTTTCCTTTGGGTGCTCCAGTTTCCTCCCACAGTCTAATGACGTGCAGTCAGGTTAATTGAGCTACTACAATGTGTGTCCTGTAAAGGTCCTTGGCACACTGGGTAGCACTGTCACATCCCAGCAAGAAGGTTCTTGGTTTGATTCCCTGCCAGGCAAGCAAGGTTTACTCCGGGTGCTCCAGTTTCCTCCCACAGTCCAAAAACATGCAGTCATGTTAACTGGAAATACAGAATTGTCCATGACTGTGTTTGATATAAACTTGTGAACTGATGAATCTTGTGTAACCAGTAACTACCGTTCCTGTCATGAATGTAACCAAAGTGTAAAACATGACGTTAAAATCCTAATAAACAAACAAACTAAACAAAAAGTTCAAGCTGAAGTTCCACTAAAGACGTACATGATCCACCAAACTCGACCAGAGCTTAACAAGCACATTATATAATTTACACCTCGCTTTGAGGTCCTGAATGGTTTGCAGTTCCAGGAAACTATATATGAAAACAGAACATATTGCGCTATATATCATCGCCTCTGCGGCGTTCTTACTGCCGCCTCCTCCGTTCCTCCGGAGTGGAACTTGGCTCGGATTCTTCCGTCTCCTCAAGACTGTTCAGATTCCTTCATTCCTCTCTTCTGGCCTATTGTCAAAATGAACATATTGAACGGTGCACAATAATACACAGAATTTGTGATTATTTGTAGGTATATTTTTATTAGAAATGTTCCGCTGCTCTGAATTTAGTATAAAAAGAGCAACAAGTCTTTAAACAAGCGGCACGGCAACTTGCTCTGTTAGGATTATTATCAAGAATCCAACCTCTCTGTGCTACTATGTGCCACGCCCCTCTCTCTGGGAGCACTCTCAGTCTCCTGCCACGCCCCCTTCACTGTGATTGGTCTCCATCATCTACAGCTGTGCCTTGTTTAAGGTCAAGACATATAAGGAGGCAGCTCATTGGAGACTATTTGATGTGACTTTGTTCTGTTGATTTGTCTTTGCTTGAATTTACTTTAGCCAGTGATTTTGGTCTGTCTGTCTGTCTGTCTGTCTGTTTAGCTCTGTCTAGTCCTGTTTCACTTTGTTTAGCTCTGTCTAGTCCTTGTTTAGCTTAGTGTTTAGTTTAGGTTATTAGCATCTTTGGACTGTGGGAGAAACACAGACACGGGGAGAACATGCAAACTCCACACAGAGGACTGTAGGAGGAAACCGGAGCTCCCAGAGGAAACCCACACAGACACAGGGAGAACATGCAAACTCCGCACAGAAAGGACCCAGACCTCTTCACTTGGTAATCGAACACAGGACCTTCTTGCTGTGAGGAGACAGTGCTATCCACCGAGTCACCACACCACCCGTCTTTGGACTGTGGGAGGAAACCGGAGCTCGCGGAGGAAACCCACACAGACACAGGGAGAACATGCAAGTCCAAACAGAAAGGACCCAGACCTCTGCACTTGGGAATCGAACCTAAGGCCTTCCTGCTGTGAGCCATTGTGGGTTAACCACTAAATGTCACAGAACAATAAATCAATCCTCCCTCAGTGTTGATCTACTGTGTAACATAAGTGGAGTCTTTAGGAAAAACAGTGCTCTCTAAAAAGCTGCTTCAAAATGTTTCCTCGTGCCCATGGGTGGGCATTCGGATGGCAGAGATGTGGCACTTGTGCAGGTGGCACAGACACATGGGTTTGAGCGGCTGCCATCTACACAGCAAGACGCCGGAGCAATCCGTTTCACACTGACAACAAGCGACTGGCCAGTCTGCAGGGTATTCCACCATCTTTACTGCTGTGTGTGTGTGTGTGTGTGTGTGTGTGTGTGTGTCCGTCTGTCTGTTTGTCTTAGTCTCTACGTGTCCCCAGTGACACAGACTAAGAGGGACAGATGAAAAGAGACCACGTCCCGCTCTATTTACCCAGCCGTCACACCTCTCACTCTCATATCTCCTCATCATCCCGGGCTTAGTCCTCCATGAGGCTGAAGATTCTCCGAAAATATTTGTCTTGGTCCAGAAGCCCGTGGGTGCCGGTCAGGGGGTTTGCTGCACTCTGGTCAATAATGAGAATTTGAAGAACAGATCCTGGTTTCGATTAAGTCCAGGTTCAAGCGCCCTCTCTAGAACATTAGGTGTAGGGCTGGCACCGATCCGATACTCTGTATCGGTCTGATATTGGCCCAAATCACTGGATCGGATATTGGAAGGAAAAAATTTGTAATCTGATTCGATACTGTTGCTTAATGTAAATAACACTTAATGTAAATAACACTTAATGTAAATAACACTTAATGTAAATAAGTCCATTGTTTGTGTGTAAAGCAAATAACACATGAAGATCCGTTCCAACAGAACGCCGTTTATTGCCACTCACTCGGCAACTGCCGTAACAAGGTGCATCTTGATGACATTAACATGTGCCACTGATCTACAACTCATCCGCAACAGCCATTCAGAAATGAAAACACACTGATCTACTTCAACTATTAGCATTTTGAACAATCATCTACTACTGCCACATCTAAACACACTGTTTAAACACAATAAAAATCACTTTATAAATGATAAATCGCTCACCTGAGATAAAGAAAACCTGTCTCGTACCGGCTTGGAGATCTCTCACATCCTCAACGATAAATCCATTAGTGTTATGAAATAAAACAAACGACACCGTTTCCCGTTTAACCACAGACGTCCTCTTCAAAATCCAGGGGTTTATCAGCAGGGTTTAATCATCTAAAAACGTGACAGAACTTCTAAACTCTGCGTCAATTCTAATTGGTCCATCGTGTTTGCTTGACATCCACATCTTCCAATTGTAGACACTTTGGACGACACGCCGTGAAGCGAGATGTGTCACGTAAACGACAGCTCGAACATAAGTGAAACCAAAAATGCTGCTAAATGTTCTGTGTGTAAAAGTGAAAATTAAAACAGCAGTTTTGTATAAGTGTGATGTTGTAGCTTCTGTATTTATTCCTTTAGAATATTAGTTTCACAGACTGAGCATTGTTATTTAGATAGCTAGTTTAACCATGGTGCATTGAGATGTGTATTATTACTGCTTGGTTGTTTGAGAGGAGAAATGACGTATCGGATTGGTATCGGTATCGGCTGATGCTCAGTTTGCAGTATCGTTATCTGTATCGGATATGAAAAAATGGTATCGAGCCAGCCCTAGTTAGGTGTGATGATAAACGGCTATTCTCAGATCGTCCTCTGGTAGTGCAGATCAAGCAACATGAACATCTGTAGTTTAATAAAAATAAACTTTATCAAACTCACAAACAAACTTATAATATTCGATACTGAGATGATGTAAATTACTGAATAGGGACTGTAAGAGTGAAGGATTAAATCCAGGATGTTAACATTAAAGGTAACACATGAACTTACCGCGGTTTTATTATAAATAGACCTCAGGTCGGGGTCAACCACTAACTGTCTCTGAACAACAGATCAATCCTCCCTCAGTGTTGATCTACTGTGTAACATAAGGGGAGTTGTAAACAAACGGTCCTCTTCAAAATGTGCTGATATTTTTTTTCCTGACCTGATGAACCGGGTCTGTCAGATTATTATCAGAGTGGCACCGTGCCAAGCTGCATTACACGTATTATATTCAGAAAAGCTGCATCTGTCACTGAGCTTTTCTTCCTCAGGCACCGTGGGTCTTACTGAGCTGGGAATGGACCATTACACACACACACACACACACACACACCAATACACACACTGCCAACCATAAGCTATTGTTTGGGTGTGTGTGTGAGAGAGAGACAGTAAAATGCCTTTTTGTGTTGTTTTGCTTTGCTACCGTGCACACAGAGCTCCACACACCGAGTACACAGATCCAGGGTTGTTCAGTGATTTGCAAAGCTCTGGTTCTGTCTGTTCTGTTCATAATCGTCACCGTCATTACAATCCAACAATGCAGTCAGTAGGTGAATGTGATGCTCAGGTTCCTGTGTGCTTTCTTCATCACATATTATCCATTATGGCTGTTTACTGTAGCTACAGTATGAGGTCAGTGTTGTTCATTTACATTAACAGTCCTAACTGTTGCTTTTGACCCCTTTTAGTTTGAACCTTGTGTGTTTACTGCTGGCAACATACAGAATGATTAGGTTGGTTCAAAAGTAAAAGCTAATCCAGCCAAGTAACTTAGCAAAAGCTAACCTAGCCTAGTTGCAAAGCTAAGTCTGCCATGCTGTTTGAAAAAGAGGTAAAAAAGCAAAAGCTATTCAAGTAACTTCTAAAAAATTTAGTCCAGTAAATTCTAAAAAGGCTAAAGCTAACCTAGCCTAGTAACTTCTAAAAGAGCAAAAACTAACCTAGCCTAGTACTTTAGCAAAAGCTAACCTAGGTAAGTAACGTTTAAAAGGAGCAAAAGCTAATATAGGCAAGTACATTCTAAAAAAGCTAAAGCTAACCTAGCAAAATAACGTTTAAAAGGAGCAAAAGCTAATATAGCCAAGAAACTTAGCAAAAGCTAACCTAGCCAAGTAACATTTAAAAGGAGCAAAAGCTAACCTAACCAAGTAACATCGAAAAGAGCAAAAGCTTCTAAAAAAAAGCTAAGGCTAACCTAGACAGATACCTAACAAAAGCTAACCTAGCCTAGCAGCAAAAACTAAATTTGCCATGCTGTTTAAAAAAGGCAAAAGCTAACATAGTGAAGAAACTTCTAAAAAATCAAAAGATAACCTAGCTAAGTAACTTAGTAAAAGATAACCTAGCCAAGTAACCTATCAAAAGATTACGTAGCCAAGTAACCTATCAAACGATAACCTAGCCAAGTAACCTATCAAACGATAACATAGCCAAGTAACCTATCAAAAGATAACCTAGCCAAGTAAGCTATCAAACGATAACATAGCCAAGTAACCTATCAAAAGATAACCTAGCCAAGTAAGCTATCAAACGATAACATAGCCAAGTAACCTATCAAAAGATAACCTAGCCAAGTAAGCTATCAAACGATAACATAGCCAAGTAACCTATCAAAAGATAACCTAGCCAAGTAGCAAAGCTATGTTTGATTAATATGCTTTTAAATGTTCTATTTTACCTGTGTTTATAATGTACGAGCTATTGTTTCCCCTGGACTTGATCATTCTGTGTATTTATATGCTATTGATTTTTTAGTAGCAGGTTAGCAGAGAACACACCGACCTGCTAAAGTTTTGTCCACACTATTAAATAAAAAGTAAACAAAAGCTGAGGTGATAATACAGAGGAGAACCTGAGTGACTGTACAGTCGAACCTGCAGCTGTAATTACTGCTCAGCTTCACTGAATCACTAAAACGCTGGAGCCATTAACACACTGACACACTTTCACTTCGTCCATTTAAATCTGTGCTCACTACAGACGTGTGGACGGTAATTAATGACGTTTCACCTGCAGGACACATTAAAGTGAAACGTTACCTTCTCCCATTCCCGCTCCTTGTTCAGGACAATCACGACCAGTTTGGGATTCTCCTGGTAGCCGTCCTCGGTGAAGGACAGGTCCCTGCCGTCCCACGTCACGTTCATCATGTACCTACAAACACACATCACGTCCAGAAGCGGTGAGGAGCAGAAATAAATCCATCTTTTATCTCCAAACACCATCCATTATCACTCACTCTCACTCACTGTCTTAACCGCTTATACAGTTAGGGTCACGGGGGGTGCTAGAGCCTATCCCAGCTTTTCAATGGGCGCAAGGCACACAGTAACACCCTGGACGGGGTGCCAGTCCATCGCAGGGCAGACACACACACACACACCTATTCACCTACAGGGCAATTCAGTGTCTCCAGTTAACCTGGCTGCATGTTTTTGGACTGTAGGAGGAAACCCACACAGACACGAGGAGAACATGCACAGAACTCCGCACAGAAAGGACCCGGACCGCCCCGCCTGGGGATCAAACCCAGGACCTTCTTGCTGTGAAGCGACAGTGCTACCCACCGAGCCACCGTGCCGCCCCATCCGTTATCAGTCCGGCTGATATTAATTCTATATGTAGAGGATGAGGATAATGTATGAAGGTCGGTCGGAGCTCGTGCACGCCGGAAGACGAAGGGAAGGATTAATGATCCGCTCGATAACCGGCGACTGACATGAATCAGACATCACATTAAGCACAGATGAAAAATCTACCTGCTTATTATTAGTATCACATAAAAGCTGCATTAATCACTGACATGATTTTGTCAGACTGGATGCAGAAATATTCAAAATAATAATAATGTAATAATAAAGTTCTTTACATTAAAGGCAAAAGCTTTTATTTACATTTACATTTACAGCATTTAGCAGACGCCTTTATCCAGAGCGACTTACAGTACTCTGTACAATCTGAGCAATTGAGGGTTAAGGGCCTTGCTCAAGGGCCCAACAGCAGCAATCTGGCAGTGTTGGAGCTTGGTAAGGCTACAACTGCCTTAAAATCAAGCTCAACGCTTCTTTAGGCTTAGCTTGACCTAAGACTTTTTACATTTACAGCATTTAGCAGACACTTTTATCCAAAGCGACTTACAGCACTGTGACAGTATACAGTCTAAGCAATTGAGGGTTAAGGGCCTTGCTCAAGGGCCCAAAATTGGCAACCTGGCAATGGTGGGGCTTGAACCAGCAACCTTTTGATTTCAATCCAGTACCCTACCTGCTAAACTACAACTAACCAGTTCTTAAGTGTGAAGATGTTTTTTTTTAATGGTTTGCTTTATTTTATATGACAAACAAACGCATTAATATAGACTCACAGCAAGAAGGTCCTGGGTTCGGTTCCCAGGTGAAACGGTCTGGTCCTTTCTGTGTGCAGTTGGCATGTTCTCCCCATGTCTGTGTGGGTTTCCTCCCACAGTCCAAAGACGTGCAAGTGAGGTGAACTGGAGACTAAATTGTCCATGACTGTGTTTGATATTACACTTGTGAACTGATGAATCTTGTGTAATGAGTAACTACCGCTTCTGTCATAAATGTAACCAAAGAGTAAAACATGACGTTAAAATTATAATAAACAAACAAGCAAACATCTCTATTAAGTTACTTTCTCACTAATTTTTACACTTTTCTTAAATTTTTTGTCTAAAAATGGTCATTTAATATATTCAGCCTTTATGCAAACCTAGCCAGGCACGATCCTGTAGCTCAGTTTGCGATTCTTCACAATTTACGACTGAGGTCTGACTTCCTGAATAGTTCTGTCCCGCTGAATTGATCGGAGGCCCGGCGAGGTGAGCGCTCGACCCGCCGCGAAGCTCCGATCGCTCTGGATATATCGCTGAATCCAATTACATCAAACAGCGGGAGAGAGCGCAATCGATAATTCCTACTTTCTTCCTTCATGGGACGCGTTTCCAGTCTCAGTGGGCCTGCCGATATTTCGTCAGACCCGCTTTCACACCCAGCTGTGGTCCATTGTCTCCTCACACTGGAGACCTGGATCAGCGGCTCACCGCCGTTTACTGCACCACCGGCGCCTTTCGACACGATGTCTCAATTTAAGCTCAAGCGAGGTGGCACGGACTTCGTGCCACGGTCAATTAGAGATGTTCATCCAGAAAGATAAAAACAGCACAGCTGATGAGAGATGAGAGGCGTCCTTATAAATTAAAACCACTTTATATTTCTGTTTACTGTTCTGTAGTCGGTGGGTAGCACTGTCGCCTCACAGCAAGAAGGTCCTGGGTTCGATCTCCAGGCGGGGCGGTCCGGGTCCTTTCTGTGTGGAGTTTGCATGTTCGCGCCGTGTCTGCGTGGGTTTCCTCCCACAGTCCAAAAACATGCAGTCAGGTTAACTGGAGACACTGAATTGCCCTGTAGGTGAGTGTGTGTGTCTGCCCTGCAATGGACTGGCGCCCCATCCAGGGTGTTACTGTGTGCCTTGCGCCCATTGAAAAGCTGAGATAGGCTTCAGCACCCCTCCCCCATGACCTGATTGGATAAGCGGTTAAGAAAGTGAGTGAGTGAGTGTTCTGCAGTTTACTGTTACAGCGAATACCTACAAGTTTCAGGAAAATTCTTTGGAATGAACTGGAACATCAGTTTAAGCTTTTTGTTGTTGGCCAACAATACAAACGCTAAATGGGTAAAAATTCCCACAGACATACTTCAAAGTCTTGTGAGAAGCCCTCTCAGAAGAGTGGCTGTTGTTATAGCGCCGTTGGGTGGGTCGCAAGCCAAAAACAAAATGAGTCGCAGAGAAAAAGAATCAACACATTTTAACAGGCACAAAGACAAAATGAACTTGTACACGAACGCCCCCATGTGGAGGTTTTACATTACATCTTATAAACTACAGTAGGACCAGATCGCCACCGTTTTTATTAATTAAGATCGTGTTGTGTTTCGTTTTGATGCGTTGTTTGGTCCCTGAGATAGAGGTCACTCTGTCCAACAAGCTCATGCTCAGGTGTCCAAATAATTTTGGTTGCAATCTAAGCCTGAGCTCTCAGTTTTGAGTGATAGCGGCCTGACGAGGCACTCAGAGGACACATCTGACCATTTCTGAGGGAGAGATGCTCGGTTAGGGATTCTAAAACAGGGTTCCTCGACAGTGGTCAGTTACGGCCTTTGCTGTCCGGTTGGGGTGCCTGTACGGGGACAGCTGATCGTGGACGGCAGTACGTGACTCTCTGTAAGTTAGACGCATGCACGTCGGAGGGGGCACGCGAGCCTCGGACTGACCACGACTGAACCAGGGTGCATTTCTTGGCTGTTTTATTCCAGAGTAGAGATGTGTGTGGACCAGAACAGGTTGGGTCTGGTCAGCTAAGGTCTCAGATATACACGTCATCTCTGGTGATGACATTCCCGACCTCCCGATAACTACATTTCCTGGACTCACAGAAGGCTAAAGTTCAGTCGCTATGACGACTTGTACCGCACAGGTCATCTAAGATGTTTTTCCTAGGAGAAGGATAGCAAACTGACCGTAGACGTCAGACTTTCAGGTGACACAGACCTGCTTTAGAAACACAACCTTCTGGAACCTTCTAATCAAATCGTATGAAAGCAAAGATTCCACTGAACCCGCAGCCCAGGGCCTGAAGACCAGCGGCGGGTCATTTTAGCCTCCGTCACTGATGTATAAAGGCTCCGTTTTCTCCCGAGTCCGCTCCCCACCCAAGTCGAGATGAAAGCCATAAATCTGTCACGGAGGAGAATCTGGCTAGAGGAGAGCACATATTTCACCCAGACTTCTCACGTCTCCATTTTAACAAGAAGATGAAATGCAGCCTGTGACTTGTCACGGATATTTTCTCAGAGCTGCGCCGCTGTTTCCACAAGCACAACAAAACATGCCAGAGTAAATATTTCAGAAGAAACATTCACACTGTATTTTTCCCTTAGAAGCAAATCTGCATGATTGTTATTTGAAATGCAAAACAAAAGACAAAAGAGCATCCTTAATTCCATTCTGCTCTGTTTGGATTAGATGTAATTCATTTTAAATCACTAAGGATTTAACAAAACTATCACAAATGTAAATTAGACTGTAATGGTTTGTTTTGTTGTTTGTTTGTTTGTTTTCTAGAGATCTGACAGACGTAAAACTCCACACAGAAAGTAAACAGAGCCCAGGACCAAACCTAATTCATAATTAAGCTATTCTTCACTGTTTTGATCAGTGGTAGAAGCCTGAATGCTTGATCCATCAGTGGTGAGTGGTTTGGGTTTACTGCAAGTCAATACAAAGTTATTCTGACTGATAATCTAACGTTTCCATCCTGATGGGAGTGGTCTCTTCAATGATAGCATTTCCTCCCTCTTACAGGGCTTGAGGGGGGCACAAAATTACGGTCATTAATGATGCTTGACAAGCCTGACCAGGCGCTTGACAGACACAACTGGCTGTCTGAGAGGAGGTCACTTTGTACTTCAGATAAGTGCACAGTACATGGAACAGTGGCCTTTTATTACCGAGGTCTGAGTGTCCGAGTGGTCCGATGTCATTCAAGAACCAGAAATGAAAAAAATACAGGTCTGAATTATATATTATTATGATTATAACATATTAAATGTAATATGCTTCCGGACCACAGGTATCACTGTCCACAGTCAGACAGGCTTTACATTCCCGTGGACCTACAGTCTCTCATTTTAGAAGGATGATCATTCTTCATA
This sequence comes from Trichomycterus rosablanca, assembly GCF_030014385.1. Lineage (NCBI taxonomy): Eukaryota > Metazoa > Chordata > Actinopteri > Siluriformes > Trichomycteridae > Trichomycterus > Trichomycterus rosablanca. Next base: position 19,489,760 of record NC_086009.1, read on the forward strand.
CTCTAAGCTCAAGTAAAGTACTGTATGTTAATGATGTTAACAAAAAGAACCATAACATATTATTATTATTATTGTTATTATTATTATTATTATTATTATTATTATCATCATTATGATGATTATTATTATTATATTATTATTAGTATTATTACTATATCATCATTATTATTACTATTACTATATTTATTATTATTATTATTTGTATCGTTCTTATTATTTTTATTATTACTGTTATTATTTTTGTTATTATAATTACTGTTATTATTATTGTCATTATTGTTATTTTTTTTGTATTATTATTATTATTATTACTATTATTGTTGTTGTTTATTATTACTATTATTATTGTTTATTATTATTATTATTATTATTATTTATATTATTATTATTATTATTTTAATTAAAAATAATATTAAAAATATTTTTATTAAAAATAATTTTATTATTTTGATTGTTATTATTTTTGTTATTATTATTACTGCTATTATTATTATTATTGCTTTTATTATTTTTATATTTATTATTATTATTATTATTACTATAATTAATATGATTATTATTGCTATATTTATAGTTATTATTATTCTTACTATTATTATTATTATTATTATTATTGCTATATTTATTATGATTATTATTATTACTATTATTATTATTAATGTTATTATTATTATTTTCATTATTATAATATATATATTTTTATGGCATTATTTTGGGGAATAAATCTCCTGATTTTACTCTTTGCTCTTCATGGCCGTGTGTGTGATGTAGCTCCACTCAGAACATGAATCCTCCACTGATTTGGCTCCACTCGAGCTTTTCTCTGGCCGGCACTCGGACCATCTGTGCTGGTCTCGTCTGGATGAATGTGAGCTGAGCACCTGCGCTTGCAGGCACCTCCTGCAGCTTCACTCCACCGTAAATGGGGCAGTTCGCCACAGCCCGGCCCTCTGTCTCTCATTTACTACGCCTGTACTGGCAGAGTGGAGAGGGTAAAGGGACTGAGGGCTGGCATTGAGTGGGCAAGAACGGTTGTACCTGAGAGCAGGAAAGAGCAAAGATGAGCAGAACTACCTGGCATGGTTTTTTACCCACAATGCAGAAGCCAAGACTCCCTGCTGCTCATTCAGTCCATCTCTGTGAACTGTGTACCACCCTCTGCTACCCTCAAGTCTTATATATCATTTATTTCCCCTTCACAGGCACTAAGAAATCTGACTTTATTCTTTCCAAATCCCAGAATCAGCAGCGTCCTCTCACCCTCCACCTCTGAATCAGAATCTGTGGATGTGTTTAAGAACCAGCGCATCATTATTTTAGCTGCAGGTATTACAATAATACTGATTATTCTAACATTCTAAGTAATTATGGGCGGCACGGTGGCTCGGTGGGTAGCACTGTTGCCTCACAGCTGGAAGGTCCTGGGTTCGATTTCCTGGTGGAGAGTTCCGGGACCTTTCTGTGTGAAGTTTGCATGTTCTCCCTGTGTCTGCATGGGTTTCCCAGAGTCCAAAGACATGCAGTCAGGTTAGCTTTGTGTGTGTGTGTGTGTGAACGTGAGTGTGTGTACATGTGTGAGTGTGTGTGTGTATTTGTCTGTGTAGGTGTGTGTGTGTGTTTGTGTTTGTATGTGAGTGTGTCAGTGTGTGTGTGTGTGTGTGTGTGTACGTGTGTGTGAATGTGAGTGTATGTGTGTGTGCATCTGAGTGAGTGTGTACATGAGTGTGTGTGTGTGTGTACATGAGTGTGTGTGTGAATGTGAATGTGTGTGTGTGTACGTGAGAGTGTGTGTGTGTGTATGTGAGTGTGGATGTGTGTGTGTGTGTGTGTGTGTGTGTACATGAGTGTGTGTGTGTGTGTGTGTGAACGTGAGTGTGTGTTTGTATGTGAGTGTGTGTGTGTGTACGTGAGTGTGTGTGTGTGTGTGTGTGTGTGTTTGTATGTATGTGAGTGTGTGTGTGTATGTGTGTGTGTGTACGTGAGTGTATGTGAGTGTGTGCATCTGAGTGAGTGTGTACATGAGTGTGCGTGTGTGAATGTGAGTGTGTGTGAGTGTGTGCACCTGAGTGTATGTGTGTGTGCATCTGAGTGAGTGTGTACATGAGTGTGTGTGTGTGTGTACATGAGTGTGTGTGTGAATGTGAATGTGTGTACGTGAGAGTGTGTGTGTGTATGTGAGTGTGGATGTGTGTGTGTGTGCGTGTGTGTGTGTGTTTGCCCTGTGATGGACTGGCGACCTGTCCAGGGTGTTTCCTACCTTTCGTCCAGTGAATTGCACCCACCGTGACCCTGACTATTATAATTAATGTATTTATTTATTTATTAAAAGCTTCTTTTTTCTACAGAAAGCCTCTGAGTTTCCTCATTTCTGGACTGGTACTGGACTAGTAATCGAAAGGTCGCTGGTTCAAGCCCCACTACTGCCAGGTTGCCATTGTTGGGCCCTTGAGAAAGGCCCTTAACCCTCAATTGCTTAGACTGTATACTGTTAGTGAATGAACTCACTTGTGAAGTGCGCTGGGCGGCAGCTTGGTCTTCTCCATCTGCCCGTAGCAGCTGGTCTTCGCCTCGGGAATATCGCCAAACTCCTTCAGCATGGCGGCCGCCGCCGTGGTGATGATGCCCAGCCCGTCTCGAACTCTGGCTTCCAGAGGATAGTCCCAGTCGTCGTAGGAGACGGAGATCATACCCGACGGGAACTCGTCGGGCGTCACCTCCGGGTTACCCGTGGTTAAACTGGGCACGATCCAGATGTAGCCGAATCCGGTCAGGCCTAGCGACCGCGCCTCCTCCAGGATGTACGTCGCTTCGTTTTTGGAGCAGTACAGAACGATGACGGGCGATTGGACCTTTTTCAGCTGAAGCTGCGCCCGCGCCCCGTCCGCACCGTCCACCGCGTCCAGCGTGATGGTGTGCTGCAGGTCCCAGCCCACAAAACTGTTATCCACCGTGGTCTTGAGGACGGAGATGAAGTCCTGGTAGCCGGGGAACTTGCTGGTCACGATGGAGAAGACGTGCCAGTCGTACTCCTCCATGATGTTTAGCATCAGCAGCGCCTCCTGCTGGATGGACGCGCCAAACTGGAAGAACGTCGACTTCACATCCTGTAATGAAATAAATAATTAAAAAAACAATCTGTTAGAGACACTAATAATAAGAAATAAAATCACTCTGATGTTTAATTACATCACATTTTCCAGCGTCGTACAAATGCAGTAAAAAACGTTTTTGGTTGAGCTCATAGCCACTGATGCGCCGCTGCTTTCACATCATCATCACATGAAAATCTTCTTCCCCTTAAAGCCTCTTTGAGTGTCCAAAAAGGTGGAAATCAGATGGAGCTAAATTTGGACTATAAGTGTCTATATTATTAGTAGTAGTATTAGTATTATTAATGTATTTTAATGTATGTATTTATTTATTCATTCTTTTTTTCTCCCATTTCCCCCCTAATCTAGTCGTATCCAGTCACCTCTATCGATACATCCCTCCACGGCTGACTGAGGAGCTTCGCAACTGACACACGGCCCCTCCGACACGTGTGCAGTACCGACTGCATCTTCTCACCTACACAAGGTGAGTTTATATGTTGATCGGCCTTATGCACGAAGAGCCACACCCTGATCAGCATTTTTCCTTGACTCTGTGCAGACGCCATCAATCAGCCAGCAGAGGTCGTAATTGCACCAGTTATGAGGAACCCTGGTTTGGCTCATCTCATCCCACCCTGAACAACAGCCATTCGTTGTTCATGTGGCCGCCCAGCCCAGACGGATGGCAGAGCTGAGATTCAATATGATGTATTCGAGAGCCCAGCTTTTATTTAACCACAGCATTATTCTGGCCAGGGTCTTGGTGGGTCTATTTTCCCCCAAATAACCCCCCAGACATAGCCGATCATGTACACGATCTATATAGATGCCTGTCTGATCAATAACATTACTGAGTATTCAAATCCTGCAACCCTACAGTCGTAGCCCATCGTGCAGCCCAGTATTGTGTTTGAAATGCATCATTTATTTTAAAAAAGTACAAATTTGTCTCAATTCCCCACAAGGTTTGGAAACATGTTTTTTTTGGCTCCAGTGTTTCATTTTATCCAGTCGCTGCTTCCTGAGACGTCTGTTTTCCATAAATGTGTGATGTGTATATCAAGTGACCCATGTCTGAGTTTAACATTCATTAGCTGTTACTGTGACTTTGTGAGAAGCCCAATTTTGTCCCTACCAATAAAAAAATAGTACAATATTGGGGGATATTCCACTAGCACACCAGCGCCGAGATTCTGAACTCCTCGGTTCGAAATGCGGCGTTGCCACCGGTCGGCTGCCATCTAGCGGGCATAATTGGCAGATAGAGAGGCGCCTGTGCAGAGTGCATAGGTGAGAAAAGGGTTCCTCTAAGGGCTGTCGGAGGAGGCGTGAGTGGCAATATACCATCCTCGACTTCAATCAGGGATCCCCAGCAGCGGAAGACAAATTGACTACAGTGAATTGGGAGAAAATGCATCAATAAATAGTATAATATTAAAATGTTCTAAAGTCGCCTTGCAATCTGCTTTTGTCTCCCCAATTAAAATTGCTTTGCTATTTAAATACACATTTACAGGTGACTTTTCACATTTGAATCTTGTACATGTACTTTTATTTATTTAAGAGGTTTTATCGATGGATCTAATAAATCGAATCTCTGAATAAACTGTGAAAGTCACGACACGTTTATTTAACCTTAATGACATTTTTAATTAAAGTTCACAGGATAAAAATGGAAGCGATTCTTCACTGAAGCTTTTTTTGTTACTCTGTGAAGTTCTCGCTGTCTAATAAAAATCCCATCTGAGCCGAAACTGTCTGGACGAGGACGCTGGGATGTTTGAAGTGGATTTTCTGAGCGGCAGTAAACAGATTCTGTGTAAGATTGGGTTTGTAAGTGATATGATGCAATGGGGACGCTGAAGGAGAGAGGAAGCTGCTACGTTAACAAACGTATCTGATAATGTTCCAGTGAATAATCTGATTTAGTCTGATGGTTTGATGATGGAATGGGAATTTGTCTCATTTTGAGGTGCAGCAGAGATCAAGCCCTCACGTCCATTGTACTCTGATCTTGGTCTCATTTCCATCCTGAACCTATTTAGCTTTAGTATCAACTCAAGACTGAATAAATCTGGGCCGCTCAGGTGGCGCAGCGGTAAAAACACACGCTGAAATCAGAGCTGGGATCTCGAATACATCGTATCGAATCTCAGCTCTGCCTACCGGCTAAGGCTGAGCAGCCACATGAACAACGATTCGCCTGTTGTTCAGATTTGGGCGGGACTAAGCCGGATGGGATCTCTCTCCCATGACTGGTGCAATTACAACCTCTGCTGGCTGATTCAGGGCATCTGCACAGAGTCGAGGGATAATACGTTGATCAGGATGTGGCTCTCCGTACACAAAGCTGATCTGCATATGAACTCGCCTCGTGCAGGTAAAAAGATGCAGTCGGCTACTGCACACGTGTTCGGAGGGGACGTGTGTCAGTTCTCTCCCCTCAATCGGGGCGGGGGTCAGCACCAGTAGAGAGGAAACATAACACAATTGGGTAAACATTGGATGTGCTAAAAAAATCGAGAGAAAGGGGGAGAAAATGCCAAAAAAAAAGATAAATATAATAAAAAAAAAACATATTAAACATGGTAACACGCTGCATACTGTCCTGTTAGGGAATAACAGACGTTGTGGGGACGCTGCCTTTGCATGATCTATTATTTCTGTAGAACAGAACATTGTACTGCGTGGGATTAAAACTTAACTTTAGCTTATATAGTTTGTCATTTTTAATAAACATCATGCACGTTTTTACCAGATGGCAGAGTGCACTGGCACCCTGTACCCAGTGTTTCCACCTCCTGCTGCACCTCAATAAAACCTCTGACCCATTTCTTCCAAACAGCGCCGGTTCGATTAGGATAAACAGAAAACATCATTTATTATGCACTCTGCGCCCGCGTTGCCGAATCACCGGTTGGCAAAACAAGACCCGCAGTGCAGAACATTCAATCAGCGTCTCTAACGCGGCGCCGATATTTTATTAAGCGTCCACGACCAAAACAGAAAATGAAACGGCCGAGGATCGACTTCGTGTAATGAACGTGATGTGGCGTGTCAGTCTGAAATGAAAACACGAGCTACACACGCCGATTTGGATTCATTTTAACCTTAATTACGTTAAGCGTGGTGGTTTCCTCCAACAGTCCAAAGACGTACAAGTGAGGTGAACTGGAGATACAAAATTGTCCATGACTGTGTTTGACATTAAACTTGAACTGATGAATCTTGTGTAACGAGCAACTACCTGTATAAAGGTGCTGTGGTCCTGTCCATCACATACAATCAGTCATTATACTAACTGTATCTGACAGGTTATTAGAATAGTTAGCTATCCTGATGATTGGCTTTCTGATCGCTCTAAAGCATGACGTTACAGTCTGTCCCCCGATCCCAGCTCTGCTCATGGTGCACTAATCATCTGCTCCTCTGACAGGAGTGATAAGAAGAACAAACCTGCTGTACACCTTCAGCCGCTTCTCATTTCTCCTCCATTTACTGACCCCTATGTTTTATCCCTCCTCATTACTTCTGCCGCGACGCCTTTTACTCCGGCAGCAGCCCCACGTGTTCTGTAAACCTCCCTTATCGGTCCGACTGATAACACAGGATGAGATCTGAGATTTAATTATCCCGCCACAAGTTTCAACAGAGAAAAAAAAAAACAGTAAAGATGACAGGACCCGAACATGTAGACTGGCAGAAAAACGTGCAGTTGGCACTAATTTAGCATGTGGTTTTGTGGTAATCGGATGAAGCAGATAATCCACTTATCTGGTGTACAAAACATTCCAGGATGCTAGCGCTACACTTCAAGTCAATTAGCATTACCAGAGGCGCGAGTCTTCAGCGAGAGGCACTTGTTATAAACTGCTGTGACATCCTGCTGATGTGCAAGGCACAAAACTCTGGACAGGGCACCAATCCATTACAATTCAATTTTTAATTCCTCCCTTCCTCCCCCAGACACCCTGACCGGAGATAACACTGCTGAGATTCGAACCCAGATCTCAGATGTGGTGATGGGCTAGCGTGACAGACTGCTGCGCCACCTGAGCATCTTTTAAGTACGAGGTGTTCGAAAGCGAGGTGTTCAGATGTTCCTGAACCCAACATCTGCAGCCAAACTTATATTAAGAACAAAAATTAAAGCGTTAGGGGCAGGATAATCCGCTAGCACACCCGCCCTGAGATTCTAAACACTCCGGTTCGAATCTCGGCTCTGCTACCTGTCAGCTGGAGTGGGGAGAATGCGGGAGAAAATGCATAAATAAATATAATACAAAAGATCATGACCGGCTTATGAATTCAATTTAAAACCATAATTTAGGTGACAAGTAAAACAAATAAGATCCAAATAGTAGCTTGTTAAAAAAAAGGACGTCCAGTCAGGGATTAATTAGCATGTGGTTTTGTGTTGAAGGGTATTTTGTGATTGTTTTTTTGTGAACAACTGTTTTATTGTTTTTTAAAAGTTATATGTTGTCATCAGAGATGTTCACAAGTGACAAAATACTGAGTCGAGTCACGAGTCTTTAGGCTAGAGTCCGAGTCAAGTCTGTAATCTGTAAGTTCAGATAAAAACAACAACAGATTCTTGTCAGATACTTTCCTAGGTACCGGTTACTGCACAGCGACCAAAATCCCAAACACAGCAAAAAATCCATAATACTGCTTACCTTAGATTCTGTTCTTCCAGATTATGTTAAATATATATATATAATTGTCACACATAACTAATGTTGCTGACTTTTGTTTTCCACAATGCGAGTCACGAGTCGAGTCTGAAGTCGCTGTGTGTGCAATTTACGTGCGACTCAGACTCGAGTCCTCATCTCTGGTTTTCATACGTTAGCATGAACACATACGAACATAGAACAACCCTCACCCCCCCCAGACAGTACATAGCAGAGCGTGTACATAAGAACACTAGCTTCATGAAAATACAAGAGAGGCACAAAATACAAAATACTATATGGCAAAGAAATAACAGCTCTAGCGTGAGCCTAGTAAGGAGCGCCGTCTTCCAAGCATCGATAGTTCCTGACTGAGCTCCATGTATATGAGCAACTGATAGTTCCAAAGAAATAATATCCAGTGCATACAGAATCCACTACCGTCTTGAGATGTCATGACGAGGCTTCCATCGGCTGGCTAACAGTTTTTTTGCGGCTGGTATTTAGTAATTGTTAAAGGTTTACGTGGGATAAATCTGTCCCAATAAAAAAACAAGCAATGTGATTTAGGTTGCAACCAATGAAAGTGCTAAAAATGAGCTGTTTTACAATCAAACCGCTTCCATTCTGGCTGTAAACAAATCTATAATGGTGGTAAAATAAACGCACCTCTCGTGTACCTCAGTGAATAAAACGTATCTTCAGACGGATCGCGGTGCTAACGCTGTCAGTCACCGGTCCAGCCCGTGATGCCCTACATTTCTTCATTACTGACCAAGCGGATGCGTGTCAGGTCTTCGAGTCGGCGTGGAGCCTCGGTAAGGACGGGATATCATACCCGATGAATTCACGACAAATGGGTCTGTCACTCTGCGTGTCATAACACGGATGTGAAAGCCATTTTGAATCCTTCAAGGACAGATTTCCCTCAATATTTAATAAGCTGGCTGAGAGAGAGAAATGAGCTGTAATAAAGTCACTTGACTCCGGAGTCTCTGAGGGAACGACGCTCAAGGCTTGGGTCAGTAATTGCACATCAACAGGAACATCTCATCAGAAGCTTCATTTCTTATGGTGATTAGATTCTGTAAAGAGGATGTTCAGCACGTTCTGCTCGACGTATCGGCCCCCGTGAGGTCATTAACGTTTAGAGATTCACACCTCGTGTAACGTTCAGACTCCTCTGTATTGCAGCATCAGCATTATTGTTATCTGAACCTTCTTCCTCATTTTATCTTGTTTTTCAACATATCCATAGTGACACCCTGCAAGACCCTCTCAACTACCTAAAATACCATAACATGTAGCTAGCAACACTGAAGCAACTGCCTAGCAACACCCTTAAAAACTCTTAGCAACATCCTTGCAAACACTCCTAATACTAGAGCAACCACAGAGCAACAACCTAGCAACCATCTCCGATACCAGAGTGACCGCCTGACACGAAAAAACGAAGATTATTACGTTGTTTGGTCTTAAAAACTACTAACTAACTACTAACTACTTAAAAACTGTAATTAGGGCCAAAATTTTCAAAATGTTCAGACTTGCTTTGATAGCTGGAGGCTGAAGATTTTACAACACTTAACGAGCCTTAATGCTAAAGAAAAAATCAGAGGCTTTTTAGAGACAGTAAAAAAGTCGATGCATTATAGTGGAAGATCTGTGCACATTCTGATGAAGGAAACAAAGTAAAAAGACAATACAATACAAGATAAGTTAATAATGAAAATGAAGACACATTAAGATTTTACACTTTTACAAGCACAGCCTGGCTTAATGGGACATCCTTTGCTAACTCGTGAGCAGAGCAAAAACGTTCATTTGTAATTAATTATCCACATGAGCCTGGGGACCGCTTCTAAAATTATGGACTCATTAGATGCACAGCCCTTGTGGCTACTGGCTTATATTAGAGGATTCCTACATCCCAGAGTGGAAAAGTGCTACATGGCTAAAAAAGAAAAGCAGATCAACTTTCATAAGTGCTGATGTAGCAGTGGAGTCCAGAAACTGGAATTGGGGATCAATAGAGAACAATGGATGGATTTTAAGCCTGGACGAGTGTGTGTAATGAACAAAAGCACTACAGAGGCTTACAGTCTTTGTTAAAATGTCACTTATTTTTTATTCAGTGTGTTTTTGTTACTAAGTAGCAACACTGAAGCAACTGCCTAGCAACACCCTACAAACCACCTGCAGCATTATAACCACAAAGGTAAAACCCCTTATATAGCAACACCCTACAAACCACCTGCAGCATTATAACCACAAAGCTAAAACCCTTTAGGTAGCAACACCCCACAAACCACCTGCAGCATTATAACCACAAAGGTAAAACTCCTTATGTAGCAACACCCTACAAACCACCTGCAGCATTATAACCACAAAGGTAAAACTCCTTATGTAGCAACACCCTACAAACCACCTGCAGCATTATAACCACAAAGATAAGAGCTCTTATGCAGCAACATTCTAGCAAACACTTGAGAGACTACAGTAAACACCTTGCAACATCAAACCTTTTGGCAACATCTTGGCAAGCACTCCTAATACTAAAGCAACAACCTAGCAACCACCTAGTAACCATCTCCATGTAATTTGGCCACAATCTGACATTCAAACACAATGGCACGCATGCATTAAAGAATTATATTATCACTTAAGGGTCACTCATGCATTTCTAGGTTTTGATGGTTAAATCTGAGCCAAACGGATCCCTGATACAAACCAGAACCAAAGAAAAGCTTGCAGACAGGCTGGATGTGTTAATCCGTGCTGTGTTTTCCTCACAGGACCGCCGTGTTGTTGTCGGGGCTTTTAAACATGAAACAGAAACCCCACAGGGCCGGAAGTGACAGAAACAAGTTTCTCCTGCAGCACACAGAACAAAGAGCTCATATCTCGCTCCATGTTTCCATGAAGGTTTCACTTTTCATTTTCTGTCGTTTCTCCTGTGTGAGATGTTCCTCCCACCTCGTAATCATCTAGCTCTCTTTAGATGCTGTCAGACTGGAACCTTGACCTTAATGTGTCCTTGCAAAACAGGTCTGAGCCTTCAAAAACCAGCAGCGTGTTTAATATGTTTACTATTTTTTATATCCTATTGTACTGTGGGTAGCACTGTCGCCACACAGCAAGAAGGTTCTGGGTTCGACTCCTAGGTGGGTGGAGTTTGCATGTTCTCCTTGTGTCTGTGTGGGTTTCCTCCCACAAGTCCAAAGACGTGCAGTCAGGTTGATTGGAGATACTAAAATTGCCTGAAGTGTGAATGTGTGTGAGTGTGTGTTTGCCCTGTCATGAATTGGTGACCTGTCCAGAGTGTTTTCTACCTTTAGCCCAGTGAATCGCACCAACCACGACCCTGAGTAGGATAAAGCAGTGGTATAAGAGACAATGAATGATGCACACACACACACACACACACGAATGAGTCCCTGGGTGTTGTTTTATTAGAAATGCTAGGAGCCCAGGTGGTGCAGCGGAATATTCAGCTAACACACCAGTGCTGAGATTCTGAACTCCTCGGTTAGAAACTCAGCTGGGCTGAATCTTTTTTTTTAAGGTTGCTTCTACCAAACTGCACTGCGTTCGAATAATCAGATTGCTAATCTGTCATTCCAGGTTGAATTGTACAATCCCATCCCATTAGTGGTGCTTGTTCCTCTCTCTAAACATCAAGATCTCTGATCTCTGAGCCGAGCGCCGTTTCTTGGCTGGACATAAAACTTCCCCTGATGAGCAAATCACTCAAGAGAGAGAGCAGGACTGACGTCACTGATTCTGGAGCTGGTCAGAACCCAGTAGAAATGTACCGTGGAGTTAGTAAATGATTCATTTTCTTTGTGTTGTGCTGCACTTAACCGCAGTGCAGGCAGATGCCGCGAAAAAGGAGGCAAAGGAGTGAAAAGAAAGAGAGGAAAGACGGGACTCGCAGTGTGTCGCCCTGCAGTGCTGCAGCACGGCCATGAAGTTTAATCGAATCGCTTCCACTCCTGCTAGAAGCCTCATAATTAATCTGGTGACAGAAGCCCGATGAACAATCCGGGTCACACATCACGCATTCTGTATTATCTTCTGATCTGTGAAGAGCCGTTCGGAGGAGTAATACCTGACAGACACGTCAGATCTCATACAGCCTGAATGAAAACGCTCCCGCTGTTCTTCACCAGAGAACAAACCGAGACGGACCGGATGAATGAATCACGCCGGCGGCGCTCGACCGCTCCCCGATCTCCCTGATCAACTCCACAAATTAAACGCGATGGGCGTAATCGTGGCCCGTCATAGCTGAGCAGACGGACGACGCTCCTGGGAGCCGTGCGTCCGCTGAGCGGCGCCTCGGGAAACGAACCTGACAGCACCACCCACAAGACGATATCACGACGCACATGCTAGCGGAAGTTTGTTTTCTGCTAATGCACAAAAGGTCACAGTCATATCCAATATGCTTTAAGGTCTCTGCATACTTCCTGCAAAACTAAGTTTGTGAGCGTTGCATGAAGCCGAAATTCCAGCGGTCTGGTTTTGCCTGTCACGTCTGCTCCACAGCTGCAGGTGGCGCTGTGATATTTATGATGTTAAGTTCCATGACTACCGAAAAAGATGGCTGCGTCCGAAATTGCATACTTAAACAGTATGTACTAAATTAGAGGCAGTACTGTTACGCGTGAAGTACGCTGAGGCCTTTAGAGTCCGGTAGCATGGTCATGCCAGAGGAGCAGGTAATTCTATCATCTGTATTCTGTATTCTATTCAATTCTAGTTAAAAATGCAAACTTAGATCACGTTTCACGTCACTGTGATGAAATCAGACAAAAACAACCAAAGCATCCTGCTGGCTTTGAAGTGATGAAATGCTTTGAAGCATTTGTCATTAAATACAGCGGTACCTTGTAACTCGACATCCCCTAAACTCAAATCTTTGAAACTCGACACACTTTGTGGAGAAATGTGTTCCCTTAAACTCCAAGTTTCCCTTTGTTCAGCAGTAAAACGTCATCAAAGTGCGAATATGAGACGAATCTGCATTTGTGTGGAATAACCATCAAATCCAGTCTGAAAGCTCCACATGTATCTGTGTTTTTCTGGATTTTCCTCCCTGTTTCACTTTTAAACTTGTGTTACAGCTCAAGCTTCTGAGAAATTGTGAGAATCAGAATCAGCTTCTCCCAGAGTCTAAAACGCTTCTGGTTCAAAATAAAGCTTAACGTGGTTTAATGTAGTAAAAGAAGGAGACAGGAGCACTAAACTTCTCTTCATTATTACTGCTCATAAGTTCTCTCCACTAATCACATTCCTCACTCGCTGTTTTAGTTCAATAAGTCACGTTAGGTTTTGTGAATCGCCGCCACACTTCATAGGAAATAACAACACAGTGACGCATGTGAATGCGCCGATACTGAACGGAATACGATATTCCAAGATCAAGCATCTCCACAATTAAGAAGCATAAGGAAACAATAAAGAAGTAAAGATAAAGTGCAGGTTTTATTGTATTTTTATAATGATTTTAATTGTATTTCAGTGTTTTTATATAATATTTGTGTTATTTTTTGTGTATAAGTGTTAAAAACAACCTCATTATTTTACATGAGCCTAAAATATATGCAGTTCTACAGGACCATGGACGCATTAACAGGTTTCCCAAACATCCTTATGGGAATAAATACCTTGAAACTCGATGTCTTTAAAACTCTCCAGAACCAACTGACGCTGAGTTTCAAGGTACCACAGTACAAACAATATGTGGTTTATTAGTAATTCAGCAATAAAATAAAACTGTCTAACCTCAGATACAATCATCAGTCCATATTTATTGATCGTTATTTAACTTTGGTGTGAATAAAACTATTAAATACACAAGAACATTCAGTCTGACCTTTATCTCCACAGACAAACCAGCAGCATCGACGCTCAAGGCCGCACATATCGGCTTCCTATTTATTTTCCACCGGCTGCTTTCACTGCTTAATCATTTAAGCGTCCGTCCAAACATCATCACTGAAGCTGGATGAAGAAGAGACGGCACCCCGAGGGTCGGCGTTTCACAGAAGGATGGAGGTTTAAAGTCAGACGGTTGCATCACGTCTGGCTCGCTGTTACCAGCCGCTGTACCGGTTCGGCTGGCCGATGGGGGTGGGCGCCAAGGTCGTGGCACATTCTGAAGATCAGAAACTCAGCCGGAAGCTCTGCATCGTCAACAATAGCCGATACTGACCACTGTATCCTTTACTCACACAGTATCAATTAATGAGGGTGCATTGTGGGTTGAGGGGGTGACAGAATATTAGATGGGATAAGGAGATTAATTGTACCTACATCTTGCATTTGTATGGTTGTTGTTCATCACATAACTAATAAATGTAGGTACAAGTGAGTTTACACGTGACCGAGTATAGTTCTATAATAAACCAGGCTGCACCATCAGTCCCGTTCAGACCTGAAGCAGAAGTAGCCTGAACTGGGTCAGATCTCCATGTCCTATTTTTGCTTTAGGCTGATCTACCGTACACACATGCACGTGACCCACATGGTCCTAAATCTCCGGGCTTTAGCGTAGCGTTAAACAGCTCACACTCAGCTGCAGTGCTGGAGGAGCTAAATTAACAGTGCAGTGTAAATAATACATGGCTCTGTTAACATTTGATAAATCTGCTTTTGTCAGGAGGAGAAGACTTAAGCTGCTGACCTACTTACGTATATTAAAGTTCAGACTCAGTTTGTGAGAGCGAGAGCAGAAAACACGAGTGCACTGAGCTCTCTGTACGAGGAGCGGTACAACAGAACGTCTTTATTTACACATATACACGTGTACAGTGCATGTACTACTGCTCTGAATATATTGTATTACTGGTTTAGAATTGATTGCAGGTTAAAATAATTGCTGTGATGTGATGATGTACATGCACTGTGTGCTATGTACAGAAGTAGTTAGTATGTGCTATGTAAATGTGCTGACTAAATTTCTTTTTAATAAAGCAGTTGTCATCAAATTAACATCAAAAACCGAGAACAAAACAATACAATACAATTATTTTCTGCATATTGCAGCTTGTTTGGTAGCTGGGGTGTGACGCAGGGTCAGCCACTGTATGTCGCACCTGAAGCAGAGAGGCTTAAGGGCCTTGTTCAAGGGCCCAGCAGTGGCTGCTTGGCAGTGCTGGGATTTAAACTGATATTTAAAATGATCGCTTAAAGCTTTACCACTGTGCTACCACCTTCCTAAAACATGACATAAAAGGATTATTATTATTATTGCACATACCTAGCTATTCCAATTATTATTATTATTATTATTATTATTATTATTATTATTTTGGTTGTTGTTGCTGTTGTTGTTACTATTATCATTATCATACTTATTATTATTACTGTATTCTTATTCTTATTCTTACTTTTATTATTATTATTATTATTATTATTATTATTGTTGTTATTATTATTATTGTTACTATTATCATTATTATTGTTATTATTATTATTATTACTATTATTATCATTATTACTATTATTATTATTATTGTTGTTATTATTATTGTTATTATTATTATTATTATTATTATTTTATTATTATTATTACTATTACTATTACTTTTATTATTATTACTTGTATTATTATTAGTAGTAGTAGTACTAGTATTATTATTATTATTATTGTTACTGTTATTATTATTATGTATTTATTACCATGTATATAGACGTAATACCATGTATGTAAATAGTTAAAGTTATAATTATCATATTAACCATAGATATATTTACTTATAATCTTTGCTTTTTTTGCACAATTCTTCTATTTGCACTTCTGGTAGATGTGAAGAAGAATTTCATTGCCCTGTACTTGGACTGAGCAAAGACAAAAAAGTCGAATCTATCGAATTTATTTGTTGTTACTAATAATTAAGTCTGGATTTATTAGGTCACATGAATTTTTATGTTATTTTCACGTCAGTTTTCTGCATAAACGCGACACAGAATGAACAGCTTGTTTCTCCTGATTGAAATGGTGCAGTCCACTGAGGATCCTGTCTGTAAATGAACTGGCTGCACATGTTTTTAAACACACAAGCCAGTGTGAGTGTGTGTGTGTGTGTGTGTGTGTGTGTGTGTGTGTGTGTGTGTGTGTGCGGGCGTGTGTTTGTGATCTCTCCGACGGATGAGACGGACCGGGAGACAACAGAGCAGCCGAGACAGGATGGTGCAGACATCATCATCTGTGATCTCTGACATGTTGGATTAATAGTGCAATACCCTACTGCTATCTACTGCCAAGTGTGCCAAGCGTACGCTAATTTAGCCTGGCATTAACTGACGTGCCAAGCCTGGCATTCGGTGCCCAGGACCGGGGGGTGTGCATCACTCGTGTGTGTGTGTGTGTGTGTGTGTTGATCAGAGATGCTCTGAAGCTCATTCTCCATCCACTCAACATGTTTTGAAGTTGCAGATAAGATGGCGCTTTAATTAGCCACGGCGCTTCAGCGAGCAACCGAGCGCATCTGCTGATTAAACCAGCGATACAGATCAACCGTACCACAGATCACGATTGTTTCGTCGCTAGCCGTGAGCGAGAGATGGCGGGAAAAGACCGGAGACAGGACGAGAGATGAGAGACGCTTTTAAAAAACACATCCTGATTTGCAAATCAAATGAAGGTTAATATTATACCAGAATGCAGCCTGGAGAGCTAGCCTACGTAACTGGGTCTGTCCAAAAACCTTGTGATCTCTCTACGTAGACGCATTTTACGTCATTCTATCCACACTCCTGAGAAGAGGGCGTGTCTAAATTCCTAGATTCCTTAAAAAGCACCTACTGAGGCGCCTTAATTCTGAGTGATAATCTGACTGAATGACGGGGGAGCGTCCGGCGCCTCCTCAGTGCTGAAGGCAATCCCAGCATTCAGTGCGGCACGACTTCACTCACGAAAAATGACAAATAGGGCGGACGAATATGGAGCAACTAACGGAGTTCTTTTCAAATAAATATGTAAATAAATTCTCATTGATGTTTAATTTGTATAAAGGTGTAACTATACGAGTGTCGTTTATTTGTGAATTCGGGCTCGTCAGGGGCAGTTTAACCATTTTTGGTACACGGAGGGAGATGTTAGCTGGCGTGCTAGCGGGTTGTGCCACCTCAGCCCGTCGGTTTGAACGGTCTGAGGCTAACTGTGTTAGCTTAGTAAGCCGTAATCTGCCTTATGAGTTCGATGTCCTATTAGAATCCTCTCTACTGAGGCAGCTGATCAGGTAGGCAGCAAGGCAGCTCACTAGGTGTTCGCTGCATGTTTATTATCTGTTTTACCACCGTTTTATCCTGGTCAGGATTGCTGTGGGTCTGATTCAAAGAGCGAAAGGTTGCTAGTCCATCTCGGGGCGGACAAACACTCACACTTAGGGCAATTTAGTAGGTTCACCTATGTAGAGGGAACCCAGAGCACCAGGAGGAAACCCACACAGACACAGAGTGAACAATAAACTCTGGGGAATTGAACCCAGGCCCACCACATCGGCAACTACGTCATACGGATTTATTTTGCGACTCATTGTGCACCCGGAGCGTTACAGTACTAAGAGAGTCGGTCCTGATTCACGGACCTGCCACATTCTAATTCAGAATATTAACAAGCTTTTCCACCCAGACCTCCGGCTACCCCCAGAGGTCGAACCCCAGCACAGGAGGAATCAAATATTTACACTGTAATAACACTGAGATGTAAAAAATAATGCATTCTTGGGATTTCCATGATTATTTTTGCCATCGTTCGTTTTCTGTTACTGAAAAACAAACACACGTCACTGTGTGGAAAATCCCACCCGAACATCATCGTCTCCTGATGCGTCTGTAATTTAATTGACTGTAGGTAACGGATTCCAGTGTTCATAAAAATCAGACTTTGACTACACCAATTAACGGGAACATCAAACAGATTCCTCTTCACCAAGGTTTCCTTCACGGAAAATATGTGAAGTTATAGGCTCAAAAGTATGTGTATTTAATTTTGCATATATTACGCTGCTTCATCCTGGTCAGGGTCCTGGTCATGCGATGCAGTAACACACCCTGGACAGGACGCCAATCCATTACAGGACCTCGGCCACCACCGCCAGATTACCAGTTATACTATATGTAGACTCCCGACTGACTGGCCGATACCGTGCTAGAGATTCGAACCCTGCTCCCCAGTGGTAGTGGGCTAGTGTAATTTCAATCATTTATCTGTCTGCCTGTCTATCTATCTGTCTGTCTGTCCGTCTGTCTATCTATAATATCAATCTGTCTATCTGTCTGTCTGTCTATCTACCCATCTATCTGTCTGTCTGCCTATATATCTGTCTGTCTGTCGATCTATCTGTTTACCTATCTATCTGTCTGTCTATCTATCTGTCTGTCTGTCCGTCCGTCTGTCTGTCTATCTATCTATAGTATCAATCTGTCTATCTATCTATCTGTCTGTCTGTTTATGTGTCTATCTATCTATCTATCTATCTATCTATCTATCTATCTATCTATCTATCTATCTATAAATCTGCCTATCTATCTGTCTGTCTATATATCTATAATATCTATCTGTCTGTCTGTCTGTCTGTCTATCTGTCTGTCTATGTGTCTATATATCTATTTGTCTATGTGTCTATCTATCTATTTTTCTGTCTGTCTATCTATCTGTCTGTCTATCGGTAATATCTATCTGTCTGTCAGTCTGTCTGTCTATCTATAATATCTATCTGTATATCTATCCATCTATACACCCCTAATTATATACATAAAAAATACACCTCAGTCAGAGTGACTGTTGGTTTTTCAGCAGCTCTTCTAATTAACTGTTGGCTAAGAGAGGCAGTCTGACCTATGCAGCACGTCTGCTTTTTTATATCTGTTTTTTTTATGATCACATCCCTGACTGAAACAGGACAAAAGTACTGGGACGCCCCATTCTGATAAATTAATGACATAAAGGAAATCATATGCTTCCAACTTCCAAGGTCTTGTCCTGTTTTAGCATGGGTGTGGCCCTGTGCACAAAGCAAACTCTATAAAGACATAAAGAAAAGCTCGGTTTAAAGACACTCCACTGGAGTAAATGCTCCTTGGACTAAATGGGCACAAATCTCCACTGGCATACTTTAAAGTCTAGTGAAAAGCCTTCTCAGAAAAGTGGCTGTTGTTTACTCTATTTTAATAGTAAATTTTTTATATGTGACGTCCAACAAGCTCATAGTCAGGTGTCCAAACACTTTTGGCCACACAGTGTAACTTTAGTTCATTTTGTGTATTAATTCTTTCAAATTTCACTATTTTTTTTTTCTGCAGATTTGAAGACGTCATTAAAAAGCTCTTGGCTTCAGAGCTGTAGTGTTTGAGCGAGACCTTGACAGCTCCATGGCCACCAGTCCTGCTCTTAAATCAGAGCTGAGTCACAATTTTACCATCAACCATAAAGTACAGTGAGTGATGGTTCACTTCTGAGGAGGAGTAATAGAGAGGTGAGACGTCACGAAATAAAAGAAAATTCACACGTCAAACTCTACAGCACGGCGGCTGACGTCAGCGAACTCCCAAAAACGCAAAACATTAATAAATAAATACATAATAAATAAATAAATAAAACCTTCGTTTTTCTGTCGGCGCGCAGAGTGTGACTCGGCCCGAAGCAACCTCACAGCCTTTCAGCTGTATTTTCAGCAGAGCTGTTAGTGTGTGTGTGTGTGTGTGTGTGTGTGTGTGTGTGTGTGTGTGTGTGTGTGAATAATCAGAGTTTAGAGCTCTGTTATAAATGAAGCTTTGCCAGTGAATTTTCTTTTACCGTAACCCATCATCATCCTCACCTTGGTCTCGTTATTCATCATGTGTTTGTGGAGAGGTTAAAAGTTTACATACACTTATATGGAACATGTCGGTCCTTTTTGCACTTGTTCTTTTTATGAGAGTGAATAAATGGAACACATTTTTTAATTTTGAAGCTATTTTATCAATTTAAATACAACTGAATCTTCTGGGAAATATATATATATATATATATATAAGCACTTTGTAGTTCTACAATTACTGACTGTAGTCCATCTGTTCCTCTACATACCTTTTTAGCCTGCTTTCACCCTGTTCTTCAATGGTCAGGACCACCACAGAGCAGGTATTATTTAGGTGGTGGATGATTCTCAGCACTGCAGTGACACTGACATGTCACAACAGCAGCGCTGCTGGAGTTTTTAAATACCGTGTCCACTCACTGTCCACTCTATTAGACACTCCTACCTAGTTGGTTCACCTTGTAGATGTAAAGTCAAAGACGATCGCTCATCTATTGCTGCTGTTTGAGTCGGTCATCTTCTAGACCTTCATCAGTGGTCACAGGACGCTGCCCACGGGGCGCTGTTGGCTGGATGTTTTTGGTTGGTGGACTATTTTCAGTCCAGCAGTGACAGCGCTGCTGTGTCTGATTCACTCATATCAGCACAACACACACTAACACACCACCACCATGTCAGTGTCACTGCAGTGCTGAGAATGATCCACCACCTAAATAATACCTGCTCTGTGGTGGTCCTGTGGGGGTCCTGACCATTGAAGAACAGGGTGAAAGGGGGATAACAAAGTATTTCCAGCAGCGTGATTCATACCATTACACCACACAAGCTTATTTTAGCGGAATAATAATTATGTAATTTATATATTTTTTTTTATTATTTCTACCAATGTGCAGGAGAAAAATGTCCAGTCTCGATGACTGAATTAATTCTTCCTCATTTGATTAAAACACTCCTCTAAATTAATACACTACATTAATGCACAAATTCCTGTGAAATGTGTTACTGCTACTAACTCGGTGGGTGGCTTTAAGCCGATTTAGTTACAAATTTGGTTTGCGGGCCGGTAACAGAGTGGGTGAATCAGTGAAAAGCGCGCGTCTACATCAGCACTTCCTGATCCGAGAGAAACTTGGCACGGTTCGAGCTACAGAAATCGATAGGACAGAGCAAGCAGATTTGTACGAGCATTGTAGTTCTTCTCCTGTGGGCCCAAAACAATGACACCCTCCATCACGCTTAGCGCATGCTCAGGATCTAGTCGTGTCCTACCTGGCTATTTCAGACTGGAATAGTGATATTACCATTATTTGCTCATCTTAGGGAATAAGCATGAGACCTCATTCATTGACCGCTTTGGTTTGACCTGCTGATAGCACCGCTGAGAGTCAAACCCTGGATAGTGTGCTAGTGACTGTTGGGTCACATTATTATAACCACTTAATACTTTTGACGGCTGTGGCAGCGTTAAAGTCCGGGTAATGCTTTTGTGGAATTATCTGAGCCCATGCATCCATGTGGAAGGCACTCTTAACTGATTTGGGTATAAATCCATCCTTGCAGATCAAGTACACCCATACATGCTAATGGGATCTTCCAGCAAGACAGTGCGACACGTCACACGGCTAGAAACGTCCAACATTGACCAAGACTTCCAAGTACTACCCAGGCCCCTAATTCTCCAGACTTAACCCTTTTGAGCATCTGTGGGACCACTTTAATGGTCGTGTTGGCTCTATGGATCCTCCCCCAGGCCCCCTCTGCAGTCAGCATGGCTCCAGATACCTGTGACGACCTTCCAGGACCTTATTGAGTCACTCCCGGCCCGTCTAGCTGCTGTCCAAATGACTCTGGATATTAGCTGATGGTCATAATAATGTGATTCAATAGTGTATCATATAATTGACTGTTTGAACGATTTGTGGATGTGTCCATTCACACACACACACACACACACACACACATTAACATTTTATGTAATTGAAGTGGCTTCAATTAGCCTGACTGCATGTTTTTGGACTTGTGGGAAGAAACTGGAGCACCTGGAGGAAACCCACACTGACACAGGGGGAACGGACCCCTGCTGTCTGACTGGGGATTCAAACCCAAGTCCTTCTTTTTGTACCATAGTACATATATGTTGTTTCTGTAAACGAACCGCTCATTTAAAGCCAGTTATTTGACGTTCAGATATCCAACGTTGTGATATAAAGCTCTGTAACCTCTCTCGTGCACGTGTCCTGCTTCTGTCAGTTTCTCATTACGCAGAACGATGTGCCGTCACGCCGTTGCTCCCGCAATGTTGTTCCCCCGGACAGCTGTGTGAACGCCATGTCTCGAGGCTCCACCTCTACCTCTTCCTCTCTGGTTGAATTGCATGAATCCTTTTTTTCTCTCTCTGCCTGAGCACATCTGTCCCGTGACACGATTCATTCATCTTCTCTCGGCACCCTCTGAATATCGCATCATGCTGCATTGACTTGAAAAAGGTGAACGCTCGTGATGGCCAGAGCGTCTTAAAACGACGTACGGTCACCAGACGAGAATCGGACCGAGAATCTGAGCCACGATTCCGAGTCTGTGTCTGTGCCTTCATACCCGGCTTCCGCACCAAATTCATTCATTCTCACTCTTTATTTACTGATGAATATTCTGTTACCTGTAAGCCAGCACGGTCAACAGCTTTTATTTCCTCTAGTGAAACTCGATCCGTTGAGCTATTTATGGCTCTCAGTTTGCACTTCTAAAATCCCCAAATTGTTGTAGCACTTACAGCACACAGCTTGCTGTCTTGTAATCGATTGTTGGCTATAATGGTGCACTGACATGTAACGTAGACTCAGTTCTTAAAATAGAACAGCTCTTAACTACATGTGCATGTATCATTTACTTTAGCAGACATTTTAATCCAAAACGACTTACAGTACTGTGACAGAGTACAGTCTGAGCAATTGAGGGTTGAGGGCCTTGCTTAGGGGCCCAACAGTGACAACCTGGCAGTGGTGGGTCTTGAACTAGCGATGTTTTGATTACTAGTCCAGCACCTTAACTGCTATGCTACAACAGCCCCCTTTATTTATTCATTCATTGAATGAATTAGGTCAGGGTTGCGGTGGGTCTGATTCATTGGGTGAAAGGCAGGAAACACCACGAACGGACACACACACACACACACACACAGACACAATAACACTTGTTTGTTTGTTATTGTAATTTAAGTAGCTTCAGTTAGCCTGACTGCAGGCCTTTGTACTTGTGAGAGGAAACTGGAGCACCCAAAGAACAGGGAGAACATGCAAATTCAACACAGAAGTATCGAACCCAGGTCCTTCTTTCTGTAATTAGACAGCGCTACTCACTGCACCCCTGTGCCGTCCTAGCTGGCTGTTTAATTCAAACCAAAAGGTGCAAACAAGACACAGTGTTAGCTGTAGGCTTGACGTTATGGTGTAACTGAGATAGTGAAATGTAAGTTCTGGTGTCATTCATTCATTCATTTTGGTTAATGCACAGAGATTTGGCCTCGACCTCGCTGAACACTGATGAAGATCAAATGCAAGACTGGATTCACAAAAGCTCCTTTGACTGAATGGGCAGCAATTTCTTTAGACACATTTCTACAAAAGTGCAAGAATATATACATGACCATAGTTTTGGAATTGAATGTCAAGACAAGATAATAGCCAGGAGTCCACATACTTTTGGCTATATAATGTACTGTATATCAACCTAAGGGTTTAAATTTAGTTGGTGACTTGGACCAATCTGATATATTGGATGAGACTATACAGGGAATAAGTGGAAAGCTGGAGCAGGCAGGATTGTGCATATTTTTATGTTCCCACACTATGGTTTACTTTTCTCATACTAGATTATACACTGATGGTCTCAAATCATCTTCTAACCGCTTGTAAACACACAGGTCGGGTCAGAAATCTGCTGATTTTATTCAAGCATCAGTGATGAGAGCAAAGATTAAACTGGCTTCAATCAGAGTGTTTTGTCTGTTTCGAGGAACTTGAACTTGAAGGATCGAAGCTAAAATCATGCAGCATGATCTAAATGTAAGACTGAGAGAGTAAAATGTCATCGCTGGTTCGTACTGCAGGTCTGTTCACACCACGAGCTGAAAGAAACTGAAAGATTTATGGTCAGACGAGTCCCTGAAGTCTGAGATCTGAACAGTCTGGGCTTTTCCATCCAGCTACCTGATCCAGATAATCAGCGCTTTAAATCTCTGGTGTTCTGAACTTCTGAACTTTCAACTTCTGTGGTTAGTATTGGACTGAGACATGGACTAAGTGATGATCCTCTGGGAACAATGAGGCATCAGGAGTGTGAAACAGACCAGGAGGTCAACTGTGCTGCTACACAACTCTGCTAGGATACACAGGGCTGATATACACTTTTTTAACAAAAGTAAAATTTTTAACAGTACCCACGACTGGAAAGTACATGGTGAGGTAACTAAAGAATTTCTGACCTTTGCACAATTTTAGAATTTGTGCCTCAGTCTCTAGGAGTCAAAGTTACACAGTCTAGGTGGGTACATTGCTGCTCATGCCTCTTCCAACCCTCTCTATATGCTAATCAGGGTCCTTACACAGCGTTTGAAGACCCCACCCACATAGTCCGGTCATCCCGCCCTAGCAGAGACGTGTCTGCTGCAGGCACTGCCAATGATGCCCGCTAGATGGCGCCCATTTGAGTTTCGAACCGAGGAGTTCTGGAGTTCTGGACGCCACTGAAGGCACGCGTGTTAAAGAGAACAGAATTAAGTAATCAGATCCATAAAGGTGTGTTTAACATCTATAAATGCTCTGAAATAATCCCAGCACATTGAGACATCCTCAGATTAGTATATTTACATGCTACATGATATTTCCCTGGCAGCTGACAGACTGACATTTAAAATACAGTAAAAGTGATAGAATGTCGATGTCCTTTAAAGGAGAAACTGACAGCCACAGAAATCTCCTTGAGAGCTCCCTGTGGAGAGACATGCTAAAATTATTTTTGGAACTATTTTTTTTGCTATTAGACACACCACGAGGCTTCAAGGACGACGAGGAGACGCCGAACACCAGAACTTATGTTTAAGTCATCGCAGTTTAAAATCTGTGTTGTGTTCATAACCTATTTGTGTCAAATCTGCACAATATTCACTGGATGCGACAAATAAAGCCTAATTCGTCTAAACTTCCCCTTCCTGCCCGTGTACAGGCCCTCGGGCTGCTTCTCTTCTACGCCACTGAACTGAAGATCGCATCTCGTTTTATTTTTACCCTCCGCCGCTAATGAGATGTTCCTCTATTTTCCTCATCGGTTTCCGGGAGTAAACAAAAACACATTAAGGCCACGGAGGCGAGAGGCCTCCGAGGAGCACGGCCACGTGACTCGTGTTAAACACCCAAACGCATGTTATGGTAGCCTAACTTAACCTTGCAAAACTTTAGATACTTGTTAGATACTTGTTAGATACAGAGCAGGTATTATTTAGGTGGTGGATCATTCTCAGCACTGCAGTGACACTGACATGGTGGTGGTGTGTTAGTGTGTGTTGTGCTGGTATGAGTGGATCAGACACAGCAGCGCTGCTGGAGTTTTTAAACACTTCACTGTCACTGCTGGACTGAGAGTAGTCCACCAACCAAAAATATCCAGTTAACAGCGCCCCGTGGGCAGCGTCCTGTGACCACTGATGAAGGTCTAGAAGATGACCGACTCAAACAGCAGCAATAGATGAGCGATCGTCTCAGAGTTTACATCTACAAGGTGGACCAACTAGGTAGGAGTGTCTAATTGAGTGGACAGTGAGTGGACACGGTATTTAAAAACTCCACTCATACCAGCACAACACACACTAACACACCACCACCATGTCAGTGTCACTGCAGTGCTGAGAATGATCCACCACCTATATAATACCTGCTCTGTGGTGGTCCTGTGGCGGTCCTGACCATTAAAGAACAGCATGAAAGAGGCTAACAAAGCATGTAGAGAAACAGATGGACTACAGTCAGTAATTGTAGAACTACAAAGTGCTTCTATATGGTAAGTGGAGCTGATAAATTGAACAGTGAGTGTAGAAACAAGGAGGTGGTTTTAATGTTATGGCTGATCGGTGTATATACTGTTATACTATTTTCTGCCACAGCTTCAGTCATGTGACTTGTTTAAAAGCAGGGCAAGGACAAGGATGGTCAGATCATATACAGCACACACACACACACACACGCGAACTGTCCCGTTACATATCTTAGCCAGAATAGAGACGTCATTTCTTCTGTGTGTGTGTAATATAAATCAGGTGTCTCCAGTCACACTCATCGGTCCTTTTTAATTCAGATCTGCTCATCTAAACTCACGAGATCAGAACACAAGTGAATATAATGCATATCTGTTCTTATCAAACCAGCGCCAGACGATGTTAAAAATATCCACTTCACCCGGCAGGATCTTCCCATGCGGCCAGAAATAGGCCAAAATAAACACCCGGCTTTTAAAGAGTCCGATGAAGTGCCAATGAAACCAGATACAAGACAAAGGAAGCTGTGGTAAAGACTCCAGGAGCCGTGCCAACAAAATAATGCAGCGTGAAGCTCCGGGTGGGAATATGCTATCATTAATAATCCATTTTTATCCCCTAACAACAGCAGGGCTGAAGAATATGATTCTTTTTTACAAGCACGTCCAAAAAAAAGGCAAAGCCCGGCTGTGTGGAAACAAATCACAAGAGTACAGTAACAATACAACACCTCTGAGGGACCCCGGCTCTTTTGTCATTTTAATTTTTGTGACTGTTCTTTTTTGTCCACAGTCAAGCAAGCTGGATGTCCTCAGGGCTTAGAAGCTGCCATGCAATAACAAGCTTCTGCTTTTGGGATTGTTTGTTGTTGGTTTTTTTTTTTGTTAATGTGATCAACTACATTTTTTTCCAAGCTAAAAGGTGCCAGGCTCTTTTTCCACACCAGCGTTTTAAGCCAATGGTGATTGATTTTATCCAAAGCGACTTACAGTACTGTGACAGTATATTGTCTAAGCAATTGAGGGTTAAGGGCCTTGCTCAAGGGCCAAACAGTGGCAACCTGGCAGTAATGGGTCCTTAACCCGCGACCTTTCGATTTCTAGTCCAGAACCTTAACCGCTAGGCTACAACTGCGCTTACCTAAAGCAATTAATTAAGGGTAAAGGGTGGCGTCGTCACCGTGGGCATAATTGGCAGTATCGGTTCTGCTAGGGCGGGATGACCGGACTTTGTGAGTAGGGTCTTTAAACGCTGTGTAAGGACCCTGATTAGCAGATAGAGGCGCCTGTGCAGAGTGCATGGGTGAAAAAGGGTTCCGCAAAGGGCTGTGTGCGGGTCAGAGGAGGCGTGAGCAGCAATATACCCACCTCGACTGCAAATCAGGGATCCTTCAGCATCGGAAGACAAATTGACTACATTAAATTGGGAGAAAATGGGAGAAAATGCATCAAATAATTAGAACAAAAAAAGGGTAAAGGGCCTCGTTTAGAATTCCAAGACTCCGATATGAAATATGTATTATGTTAGTGTCTATAAACTTTTGATTTCGACTCCCTGTGAGGCTGGTAAGCGGGTTTTTTCTTCTTGGCTTGATTTGCCGTCCACTGTGGGCAGGAGTGTCACATGTACCAGTTATCACAGCAGCACTATCATTAGAAAACACACACACACACACACACACACACACACACACATGTACATTCAGACTCCCCCATGGTGATGCCTGTGTTCTGTCATCCTGCACCAAACATAAGGGCAGCATCCACATGTTTTTACTGCACCAGCACACACACACACACACACACTTGCACACACACCTACACACACTATGCTAGCCTCCTTTACTCTCAGAACTCAGCAGTGGGAGAAGAAGTGTGAGCGTCAGCACTAAGCCGTCCTCATTCAAGTGCTGCAGCCTAAGCCTCCCTCCCTTTTATGGAAAAGAAAGAAAGAGAGAGAGAGAAGAGAGAGAGAGAGAAAAAAGAGAGAGAGGAGGATTGTGAGAGAGAGACTGATGAAAGAGGAAGGAGGAGAGGAATCTTGTACGACGAGGTTACTTGGCTAACTGGCCGGCTGCTGCAGCGTGACAAATCAGCATTCAGGCAGCATTCGCACTCTCTCGCACTCTCACCCCTGCTTTCTCCTGCTCTTACCCACAAGTTCAAGGCTGGACAGAGAAGTGCACGCACCCTCTGGTGGACAAACGGAAGAACTACGGCACTGTCCAGCAGACCTCTCAGCACTAAAATAACAAGCAGAGTACTGTAAAGACGAAATGCAGTACTGCAGCAGAATCATCAATTATATATCTACACCGATCAGCCATAACATTAAAACCACCTCCTTGTTTCTACACTCACTGTCCATTTTATCAGCTCCACTTACCATATAGAAGCACTTTGTAGTTCTACAATTACTGACTGTAGTCCATCTGTTTCTCTACATGCTTTGTTAGCCCCCTTTCATGCTGTTCTTCAATGGTCAAGACCCCCACAGGACCACCACAGAGCAGGTATTATTTAGGTGGTGGATGATTCTCAGCACTGCAGTGACACTGACATGGTGGTGGTGTGTTAGTGTGTGTTGTGCTGGTATGAGTGGATCAGACACAGCAGTGCTGCGGGAGTTTTTAACACCTCACTGTCACTGCTGGACTGAGAATAGTCCACCAACCAAAAATATCCAGCCAACAGTGCCCCGTGGGCAGTGTCCTGTCACCCCAAGCTGTGAAGTATGGTGGAGGATGAATCAAGAAGCAAGCTTGTTTAGCAACTATGCTTTTAGCCTAAGCTATGTTGTTTTATAAGGTACTGCACATCGAACACTGAACTTGTCCAAGCTCTGAAGTATGGTGGAGGGGGAATCAAGAAAAAAGCTTGTTAAGCAGCTATGCTTTTAGCTTTAGCTATGCTTCTTTACAAGGTACTAATCTTATCCAAGCTGTGAAGTATGGTGGAGGGGGATCAAGAAGAAAAGAAGAAAGCTTTTTTATAAGCTATGCTTTTAGCTTTAGCTATGCTTCTTTACAGCATACTGCTCACCAAACACAGAATTTGTCCAAGCCGTGAAGTATGGTGTAGGGGGAATCAAGGGCCAGGGCTAAATTTAATGCTTGAGGACAGCTTGCAGTTGAGGACAGCTGCATATATAACATAAGACAAAGACTGAAAGCACACAAACACTGACGGCAGAATCGTTTATAAAAAAGAAATAAAAACATGTTTATAATGAAACTAAGATGATTTGTGGCTCAACCTGAATGGGGTTCTTCATGTGAAACATCTCCTAATGTTATGCAAGTCGTATCAGCAGCTACAGGCACCATTTCTGCTGCTAATAGGCTGCGGATTCTTGTTTTTTTACCCTGAGCTATAAATAAAGCTAATGTGTTTTATAAAGAAACAAACTGCACAACTGTGAATCTAATCTTACTAGATGAGAAGTAGCTTCTAAAACTCAGATAATATTTTATGTCAAGAGGGGCTTGGTTTCAATTCCCCTGTCTCTGTGTAGTTTGCATGTTCTTCACATTGTGTCCACATGGGTTTCCTCCAGGTGCTCCAGTTTTCTCCCACAAGTCCAAAGACCTGCAGTCAGGATAACTGGAGGTGCTTAAATTTCCCTAAATATGTGTAAGTGTGGGCGGCACGGTGGCTCGGTGGGTAGCACTGTCGCCTCGCAGCAAGAAGGTCCTGGGTTCGATTCCCAGGCGGGATGGTCAGGGTCCCTTCTGTGCAGAGTTTGCATGTTCTCCCTGAGTCTGTGTTGGTTTCCTCCCCACTGTACAAAGACATGCAGTCAGGTTAACTGGAGACACTGAATTGCCCTATAGGTGAATGGGTGCGTGTGTGTGTATGTGTGCCCTGCGATGGACTGGCGCCCCATCCATGGTGTTACTGTGTGCCTTGCGCCCATTGAAAAGCTGAGATAGGCTCCCTAATTGGATAAACGGTTAAGAAAGTGAGTGAGTGTGATCTGTGATGAATTGGCAACCTGTCCCAATGAATCAGACCCCCTGCAACCCTGACCAGAATAAAGCGGTAGTAAAAAAGCCTAGTGGTTAAGGTACTGGACTAGTAATCAAAAGATCGCTGGATCAAGCCCCACCACTGTCAGGTTGCCACTGTTGGGCCCTTGAGCAAGGCCCTTAACCCTCAATTGCTCAGACTGTACACTGTTACAGTACTGTAAGTCAGTTTGGATTGTTTCTGGCTCCTGTAAAGTCTCTGAATGTGACGAGGTGAGTTTAAAACCGATAACCAGACCCGTGTGGGTCCAGAAAGATTAAAAAACAGACACGTGAGTGTTCACTGAAAGCAGAGAGCTTATTCTCATAGATCAATACATACAATAATTAAAATATATATATAAAAAACAGATTTGGTCGTTTGGCATCAGAGCAAAGTGCTTTGACCAATCACGGTGCCAGACCAACTGAACGTCAGACGCATAATGCGGTTAGCTATTAGCTAATTTCAGGACAAAGCACCGGCCCGGAGTAGCTCAATCGGGTATAAAATAAAGAAAAGGCTTCCAAATGGGAAATCGATACTCCTGTTTTATTCCTTCGCCGCTAAGAGTCATGATAGATGTCTTATGCTGTTTCTGCACTTTTCATTTGGAAAGAGTTCAAGCTTTTGCAGCAGATGAAATGGACGTGGGCTGATCCGGGAGGAGAAGCCTCGGCTACGCTAACCGGGACGGACGCGACTTCAAACACAGTCATGGACAATTTTGTATCTCCAGTTCACCTCACTGCAAGTCTTTAGACTGTGGGAGGAAACCGGAGCTCCTGGAGGAAACCCACACAGACACGGGGAGAACATGCAAACTCCACACAGAAAGGACCCGGACCGCCCCGCCTGGGTATCGAAACCCAGGACCTTCTTGCTGTGAGGCGACAGTGCACCACAGAGCCACCGTGCTGCCCTGTCCTCGATATAAAGGGAGTGAACAACCTGTACGAGCTTCTGATTACACTACATGGACAAAAGTATTGGGACATGCCTTCTAATTTATAAATTATGTGTTTCAGCCAGGTGGAATGGTGGCTCGGTGGGTAGCACTGTCACCTCACAGCAAGAAGGTCCTGGGTTCGAATCCCAGGTGGGGTGGTCCGGGTCCTTTCTGTGTGGAGTTTTCATGTTCTCCCTGTGTCTGCATGGGTTTCCTCTGGGAGCTCCGGTTTCCTCCCACAGTCCAAAAACATGCAGTCAGGTTAATTGGAGACACTGAATTGCCCTATAGGTGTATGTGTGTGTGTGTCTGCCCTGCAATGGACTGGCGCCCCGTCCAGGGTGTTACTGTGTGCCTTGCGCCTATTGAAAAGCTGGGATAGGCTCCAGCACCCCCACCCCCGCGACCCTAGTAGCAATAGTTTAGGGAAGGCCGTTCCCAGTTCCATCATGCCTGTGCCCCTGTGCACAAAGCCAGCTTTTGTCTTGATAGAAATGCAGCACCAAACGTGACAACACCACACATCGCAAGCAAGGAAAGAGCAAAAAAGAAGTAGCGGGGGGGGGGGCATCCAGCTGTGATGATAATGGGTGAAAAAAGCAACAGCTGGAGATGGTTTCTTCGTCGAAGCTTGGTCCCAGCTGAGCCTCATCAGTCCCTCGCACACGCGCATTAGTCTCCGACAAACAGATTATCAAGGTTATGCTCACACATTAGCAACAGGCTCAACCGACCATGAACCTCCAGCAATGGAGCTGCCAAAAAAAGCTGGAAGGGGGGTGTTTGGGGATGGGGGGGTGGAAGTGACTGAGATACAGGGACAGAAGGAAATGAGCAGTATAGCTTTGGATTCTCCACCACACACCTTTGTATCCCAACGTGGTAGAATAACGTTACAATTTTTCGGGTAAATCCGCGACCGGGTATCTATACACATTCTGAATGCCTGTGCTTCAGTTACGAATAACAACAAGAACAATTTGTATAATCGGCGGCAATTTGAAAAGGGCAAACTGGATAAAAATGTAATCAGATTCGATCAAACTTCAGATCAAGCTCAGCGGCGAGCTGTAAAAACCGAGCCACAAAGCTGCAAATCTGCACGGAAACAATGGCAAGAAATTTTGCAGCACATCATGTGAATACAGCCTAGATGTATTATAAATAAACACATAAATTATATATAAAAATAATATATATGAGTATTTACATTTTCTGGATTTGTTTTGATTATCTTTTTTATACATTTTGCACCCTTTTTTTCCCCAATTTAGTAAAGCCAATCCACTACTGGGGACCCCGACGGCATCCAAGGAGGGTGTATATTTGCCCGATACACACTCCCTCCAGCGTATGCGCGGAAATGTGTGGTGTACCTTTGGATTCACCACCACACACCTTCCTATCCAAACATGGTAGAATAATGGTACAATTTTAAATCTGTAATCTATATTCAACCATTTCTTTTGGCAAATCCTCAGCTGGGTATAAATATATAGATATATAGATGTACTGTATTTGTCATATATACATATACAGGTGTACAGTACAATGAAATTCTTTCTTTGCATATCCCAGCTTGTTTCGGAAGTTCTGCTGTGGTACAATATTCATCCTGCCTCTTGGTGTACGAAGCACAAGGCGCTTATCATGTGAAAGCAAACCTGCAGCTAATCAATTACTGTATCAGCATCGTTCATCAGATCTGAAATGAAGGACAGTCCTGCAAAGATGATTGACACCTAGCATTCTGCACATTACGCCAAACGTAAAAACATTTCAGTGTGTGTGTGTGTGTGTGTTTGTGTGTGTGTCGATTACATTAAAACCACATTAGTCCTAACAACACCTACATATTGGTTTAATCTCACGGTGGATGTGAAAATAGCAGCATAACATTCCACCATAGCACGAACGCCCCCTCCTCCGTCTCTTCCTCTATCTGATCTCATTTCACTGCAGACGCGGGCCGGAGGGTTTGGGAATGGCTCTAATCCCCTGCAAATGCACACTAACACACTAATGGGATTTTCTACGTCGCTCGTGTGCGGAAAGTGCTGACGCCCTAACGATAAGCAACCGTTCGCCAGCTCCAATCATCTCTTCATCACGGGCACTGGCACGGGCGAGCCGCTCATCGCGCCCACCTCCGCACACGCGTGTCAGACGAGACGTCCATGCTGGCGGACTCGGAACTGAAATTCACAGACATCCAGCTATATAGGAACATACAGCCAGACCTTATAGGTTCTGAAAACAACAAACAAAGTTGTGCATTTCTGGGATGTGGAATATTTATAATTTTTAATATAGTATCTAAACACTAATGAGCCAGATTAGAATGTCACAGCACACAGTGCATCGAACCCTTCTTGCTGCCTACCTGATCAGCTGCCTCAGTAGAGAGGATTTTAATAAGACATCAAACTAACTAACCCAACCCGCTAGCACGCCAGCTAACGTCTCCCTCCGTGTACCGAAAACACTTAAACTGCCCCTGACGAGCCAGAATTTACAAATAACTGACACTTGTATAAATACACCATTATACAAATTAAAAATCAATGAGAATTTATTTACATTTGAAAAGAACTCCGTTGGTTGCTCTGCATTGATTCGTCCGCCATATTTGTCGTTTTTTTGTGAGAAAAGTCTGTCCTCTGTCTGTCCGTCTGTCCATCCGTCCGTCTGTCCGTCCATCCATCCAACCATCTATCTATCTATCTATCTATCTATCTATCTATCTATCTATCTATCTATCTATCTATCCATCCATCCATCCATCCATCCATCCATCACACTAATGGGATTTTCCATTAGTGTCAGTATCTATCTATCCATCCATCTAACCATCTATCTATCTATCTATCTATCTATCTATCTATCTATCTATCTATCTATCTATCTATCTATCTATCTATCTATCTGTCTGTCTGTCTGTCTGCCTGTCTGTCTGTCCGTCCGTCTGTCTATCTATCCATTCCTCTATCCATCCATACATCTATCTATCTATCTATCTATCTATCTATCTATCTATCTATCTATCTATCTATCTATCTATCTATCTGTCTGTCTGCCTGTCTGTCTGTCCGTCCGTCTGTCTATCTATCCATTCCTCTATCCATCCATACATCTATCCAACCATCCGTCCATCTATCTATCTATCTATCTATCTATCTATCTATCTATCTATCTATCTATCTATCTATCTATCTATCTATCCATCCATCCATCCATCCATCCATCCATCCATCCATCCATCCATCCATCCATCCATCCATCTATCTATCTATCCATTCATCCATCTTCATCCAGCCATCCATCCATCTATCTATCTACAGTAGTAACTACAACCATAAAGTTTCAGTCTGTAAATCAGCATTAGTTTATCAGCATTTGCATTAATCTAAATCACTATAAAGCGATTGATCGCAGTGCTACCTGTAGTCCACATGCTGGAATGATGTATCACGTCTCCATGATCAGTGGCACAAGGGCCGAATGATAGATCAGCCCGGTGCAAAGAGCAAACACAGCTAATACATGCACCAACACACCTAAGGGCTCCATTACCCGGCCATTAAACACTTCATCTGTATCTGATGATTCTAATGCCTCAGTGTCTCTCTCAACACAATATCACTTCAGCAAAGACCTGGTTGTGTCTATCAGAGCTTCTATCTCACCAGCGTTCACACCCCTGCTGTCAGCACACTGAGAACTGTCTGCTTTTTAACAGCTCTACTGCCAGACATCATACACACCCTGAAAGAGAGGAACGTATAAACACACTTCAGCCACAGAGAGCTGGAATAAGCACAACTTACCTCATTCTATGTAATACATTACTTTTACTACTCACTTCATTTGTTTATAGTGCGTCTATCATTATATCACATCACAAGGATCATAACACTATAACATTATACTATCAGTATAGTAGAGACACAGAAAGAACGTCAAATAGCATCCATAATGTTTAGGAAATGTGCTCATTAAATTATACTCATAAACTGAATAATAGAATAAATAGAAGCTACAATACACAGCACAGCTACCTTAACGGTCGAATGTAAACCTAGAACGTACAGCGTCGGTGCGAGGCTTCATGTTCTGTCTCAAATACAAAAATTCTTGCCTGTGTTTTGACCCCCACAGAATTGGTTGTTCGTTTTTCAAACTCAGTTACCTGAGTCGTGTTTTTAGCTGCTTTACACTTCCACATCTTGGACATTTTGACTAAGCAATTGCTAACTGAATTGCCGTAGGATTGCTAGGATGCCTCATAGCGCAGATTAACCAGTAAACGTGAGGCACTTGAATGCTGTATGAATGAAAAACGTTAAATCATTAAACACAAACAGCAAATTGCGTATTACACGGGAACGGCTCACTTCATAATAGAATAGAATGCCTGTATTTGTCATATATACATATACACATGTACAGTACAATGAAATTCTTTCTTCGCATATCCCAGATTGTTTGGAAGTTGGGGTCAGAGCGCAGGGTCAGCCATTGTATGGCGCTCCTGGAGCAGAGAGGGTTAAGGGCCTTGCCCAACAGTGGCTGCATGGAAGAGTCTGGGATTCAAACTCTCAACCTTTCATTGATAGTCCAAAGCCCTACCCACTAGGCTACCACTGTCGTGGGGATAAGTCCCAGTTATTGAGAGGAAAAGGAGACCAGCCCATCTTTAATGGACTGAACATTCACTAAAGCTCAGTGAAGTCTATTATAGGAATATGTGAAACCACAGCCACATGACCTAAATCAGGCCACACCTTTAAACTTCAGCAGATACTCAATAGAACAGCTACCGGTCAGCTGGGCGCCATCTAGCAGGCATAATTGGCACTGCAGTGCCTGCAGCAGACAAAAATTGGCCATCGAGTTTGCTGGGTGGGAAAAGGACCCTGTGTAAGGACCCTGGTTCGCCCTTGCCTTGGTGGATTCACACATGATGCTCATCCACCTCTGCACAGGCACCTTATGTGCGAATCAACCGAGGCAAGGGCGAAAAAGAGCATCGGAAGGGGTGCAGAAGAGGCAAATATACTACTGTGCTACTGTGCTACCAAATGTCACTCTGAAAGTAAGTGAACGTTACCAGTGGTGACGTTCATGGATAAACCATATCCTACTACTACTGAAATATTAGCAAAATGCAACTTAGCAGGTTTTCAAAATCTAATTTCTGAGCCATATGTGTAAGTAAAAGTACCAGATCACTAGTACAATCAGCCAGCATGGCATTCTCTGTTGTAAAACATGCTGGTGGTAGCATCATGTACAGTCGATGCTTATAGCAGCAGGGGCTGGCAATAAAGTGAGAACATGGATGAAATTCTGCTCATACTGGTTTAAAAGATTCAACCAGCTAACGAGAAACGTCGAGGCGGTTCTGAACCCCTGGATGAGTCAGGACTGTAGCGTTGATGTAGCGCTATCTACCACGCAGCAGCATCTTAAAACGCTGACCGCCATGAATGTAAATCAAAACCTTCCAATAAATCATTTCTCCCATCGAGCCATCGAGCACCTTGTTGATGTATAAATTAACCCTTGATCTTTTATCGATCGCCTGTATAATGACAGATCAGTCCCCGCCGTCCCCTCTGGCCTCCTCTTAGCGCGGCGTTCGGAGGATTTTGATGGGATTTGATTCGACTGTAAGAGATCTATAGCTGTTAGGAGGTGTGGATGTACGAGGTGATGCTTTGCTGCATTCACAATTAGGTCACATTACACAGTAGAATGCGGTGCAGTGTAGTGTAGGTGCAGTGCATATCTTTCAACACTAAATGAACAACACTAAATGTGAACAAAACTTAACGGGATTTATTGTACTAAAACAACAAGAAAGGAATTTCATTAGTGAAGAGAACTTATGAGCACTAATAACTGAGAGAGGTTTAAAGTTTTAAAGTTTACCTGATTAAATTTTGAGCCAGTTTGCCCCTGATATTTTGTAAGAGATGAACTGTGTGATATGACGTGGTAAAAGCGACCCGGACAGTATAAATGCTTAACGTGAAAAATAAAGCGTGACATGGCTTGTTGTACTAAAACAATGACAGATGAATTTGGGCAGTACAGAGCACTTATAACCAGTACAGAGCTCTTATAACCAGTACAGAGCATTTATAACCAGTACAGAGCGCTTATAACCAGTACAGAGCTCTTATAACCAGTACAGAGCACTTATAACCAGTACAGGGCACTTATAACCAGTACGGGGCACTTATAACCAGTACAGAGCACTTATAACCAGTACAGAGACACATATAACCAGTACAGGGCACTTATAACCAGTACAGAGCACTTATAACCAGTACAGAGCACTTATAACCAGAGACACTTATAACCAGTACAAGGCACTTATAACCGGTACAGAGCACTTATAACCAGTACAGAGCACTTATAACCAGTACAGAGACACTTATAACCAGTACAGAGCGCTTATAACCAGTACAGAGCTCTTATAACCAGTACAGAGCACTTATAACCAGTACAGAGCACTTATAACCAGTACAGAGACACTTACAACCAGTACAGAGCACTCACAACCAGTACTGATCACTTATAACCAGAGACACTTATAACCAGTACAAGGCACTTATAACCAGTACAGAGCACTTACAACCAGTACAGAGCACTTATAACCAGAGACACTTATAACCAGTACAAGGCACTTATAACCAGTACAGAGCACTTACAACCAGTACAGAGCACTAATAACCAGAGACACTTATAACAGGTACAAGGCACTTATAACCAGTACAGAGACACTTATAACCAGTACAGAGCGCTTATAACCAGTACAGAGCTCTTATAACCAGTACAGAGCACTTATAACCAGTACAGAGCACTTATAACCAGTACAAGGCACTTATAACCAGTACAGAGCACTTACAACCAGTACAGAGCACTTATAACCAGTACAGAGCTCTTATAACCAGTACAGAGCACTTATAACCAGTACAGAGCACTTATAACCAGAGACACTTATAACCAGTACAAGGCACTTATAACCAGTACAGAGCACTTATAACCAGTACAGGGCACTTATAACCAGTACAGAAACGCTTCTCACGTCAATGAACTAAAGAAAACAACAACTGCGACAAACACGTCTACGTCTTCTTATCACCGATAGTTGAGCAATGCTTTAAAATGAACATCTGTAACAACATCACAAATCCCCACAGTTAATCTACACGCTCCGCCATCATGTTGCTACTCTTTACTTTTGTTGTGTAACGCCCACCGTTGATGACGCAGGCTTGTTTTTTTTGTTGGAAAAGCGCTAAGTGAGGAAAATCCAGATAAACACAGATACATGTGGAGCTTTCAGACTGGATCCGATGGTTATTCCACACTAACGCAGATTCGTCTCATATTCGCACTTTGATGATGTTTTACAGCACCGATAAAGCCGAGCGCTGAACAAAGCGGCAGTTTGCGCTGAGGCTCGCGGTGAACGAAGCGCAAAACGCTTCTGATGTGAATGCAACCTTAAAAGTGCAGGTCTGCAGCAGTAGAGAGGAAGCGAAATGCATTTGGGTAATTGGAAACGACTAGATTGGGAGGAAAATTGGATAAATACACAAAAAACTCAACAGGATTGTGTGTCTAACACGGGAAGCTTCAAAGAACTCACCGATCCGATGAATAATATCTTGGCTTTTAAACTATTAAAAACAAGCGCAGGCTTTATGAACAAAATCAACTCTTGTACCTCGTTAGTCAAAAATGGAAGTGAGAGGAAGTAAATTTATGCCAGCTGAGCCAATTTAGCCCTTATGAGCTGCTTGTCCACGTTTAAAATTATACGCCGACCCAAAGTGACGTGATACTGAATGTTTAAGTTAACGTGACGGCTCACAAAGAAACACACGCTGTTACAGTCACAGAACATTTCAGTCACGGCTTTCCTCCAGTGTCAGGTGGATTAGAGACATTAGCTTTAATGTAGCCTGGGCTGGAATGATTCTCTCCTGTCCACTTTTAAAATGAGAATACCTCGGAGCTCTGGGTTTATTCTGTAATTTATTTCCTTCTCTCCTCCACTATCGGGCGGGTATAAAACCCAGAACGATGAGAAACGCTGCACGCTGCCCACTTCTTTTCAATAAAGACGCACCGGTGTGCACAAACAAAGTCAAATTTAAATCAGATCTCAAATTTGATGAGACAGGAAAACGATCGTAGCGCTGAAATTAGTTTTTCAAAAAAGCCGCTCTCGCTTTAGGAATTTATTTTATTTTATTATTTAAAAAACTGCATGATCCAGCTATTCATCCAGCCGTCCTTTCTTTACAAATATTACTACATAGATTTTTATATCAACTTTTATATTAACCAATCAATTCATTCATTCATTGTCTGTTTTACCACCCTATCTATCCTGGTTAGGATATACGGAGCAAAAGGCAGGTTGCCACTCCATCAAAGTGCACACACACTTAGGGCAATTTTAGTAGCTCCAGTTAACCTGACTGCATGTCTTTGGACTTGTGGGAGGAAACCGGAGCACCCAGAGGAAACCCACACAGAACACACAGACTTAGAACATCCACAGAGAAAGAACCCTGGCCACCCGGCAAGGGAATAAAACGCGGGCTCTTGTTGCTGTGAGGCGACACTGTTACTGTGTCCATCCATCCGTCCATCCATCCATCCATCCGTCTATCCATTTGTCTGTTCATCCATCCGTCCATCCAACCATCCATCTATCCATCCAACCATCCATCCGTCCATCCATTTGTCCATTTATCCATCCATCCAACATTCAACCATCCATCCATCCATCCATTTGTCCGTCCATCCAACCATTTATCCATTTGTCTGTCCATCCATCCATCCATTCGTCCATTCATCTATCTATCCGTCCATCCGTTTGTCCGTCCATCCAACCATCCATCCGTCCGTCCATCCATTTGTCTGTCCATCCATTTGTCCGTCCATCTCTCGGTCCATCCATCCAACCATCCATCTGTCCATCCATTTTTTCGTCCATCCATCCATCCATCCATCTCTTGGTCCATCCATCCAACCATCCATCCATTTGTCCGTCCATCTCTCGGTCCATCCATCCAACCATCCATTCATTTGTCCGTCCATCCAACCATCCATCCGCCCGTCCAACCATCCATCCAACCCCCAACTCTCCCAGCCTAAACAAAGCTTATTATTCATATTATATAAATCAGTCTGACTGTGAATGTGCTGGTGAAGACAGACTGAAACGTTAATGAACACGCATGACACGCCTTCCATCATTTAATTCCAGCTTACACGCTTTAAACTGCCATCATGTTTTCCCAGCGTGCACTTCTGCTTCATGAAGTATCGCCACGTACTGTATGTCATGTGATTGTCAGTAAACACGCCGTATGATAGACAGACTCTAATAAAAATCACTCTGTGTTTTAAACAGACATCAGAACGTCTTAACATCTACTGAACTCACTCCAGGGCAAAAACCTTTCAAATCTAAACACACACTTACTCCCTGACACCTGGAAGGTTTACATTTCAGAACTGAGAGGTGCACGTTGGTATTTACTGATGTGGCGTTATAAACAGCGGCTGTTTTCTCCCTCCCGGTGCTGGTTTGGATGGAATTGAAAGCTGAGCTGCAATTTACTGAGATATTCGATATTTTTTGTATTGCACCACCTGCCGCCGACGACGACAGTAACGTCAGTCGTCACGCGGTGACAGTGACTCACTTCTCAAACACAAGTACCACTCAGAGTAAGATCCATTTACAGTCTGATCATCTAAACTCTGTTCAAATACCAGTTAGACGCTGATGTTTGGGTGTTTTAGTGGAGTAGGTTAGCGTGCCAGAGAAACCCACCTGAGTGCCCTCGGAGATATATATATATATATATACACTGATCAACCATAACATTAAAACCACCTCCTTGTTTCTACACTCACTGTCCATTTTATCAGCTCCACCATATAGAAGCACTTTGTAGTTCTACAATTACTGACTGTAGTCCATATATTTCTCTGCATGCTTTGTTTAGCCCCCTTTATGCTGTTCTTCAATGGTCAGGACCCCCACAGGACCACCACAGAGCAGGTATTATTTAGGTGGTGGATCATTCTCAGCACTGCAGTGACACTGACATGGTGGTGGTGTGTTAGTGTGTGTTGTGCTGGTATGAGTGGATCAGACACAGCAGTGCTGCTGGAGTTTTTAAACACCTCACTGTCACTGCTGGACTGAGAATAGTCCACCAACCAATAATTTCCAGCCCACAGCTCCCCGTGGGCAGCGTCCTGTGACCACTGATGAAGGTCTAGAAGATGACCGACTCAAACAGCAGCAATAGATGAGCGATCGTCTCTGACTTTACATCCTCAAGGTGGACCGACTAGGTAGGAGTGTCTAATAGAGTGGACAGTGAGTGGATACGGTATTTAAAAAGTCCATCAGCGCTGCTGTGTCTGATCCACTCATATCAGCACAACACACACTAACACACTACCACCATGTCAGTGTCACTGCAGTGCTGAGAATGATCCACCACCTAAATAATACCTGCTCTGTGGTGGTCCTGTGGGGGTCCTGACCATTGAAAAACAGCATGAAAGGGGGCTAACAAAGCATGTAGAGAAACAGATGGACTATAAAGTGCTTCTACATGGTAAGTGGAGCTGAAAAAATGGACAGTGAGTGTAGAAACAATATATATACATATATAGATGTTTAAACAGATGAGATGAGGAAAATACTTTATTAGGTGAGATTTAGGAGTCTTAATGGGATGGGGCCAGTATGACCCAGTATGCCGCCAAACTCCTCTTTTAAAGCTTTTCCTCCCAGCCAGGTGAGACTTTTCAACTACACGAGTTCATATGGGGCTCGGTCTCACATATGGAGAGTCACTCACCCATTTCCACTATCCCTCGCCCCGATGCAGCACCAGCGATCAGCCAGCAGAGGCATAATTGCATTAGTTATGAAGAATCCCGTCCGGCATCCAACCCTGACGCATGAGTCGATCGTTGTCCGTGTAGGCGCCCAGCCTGCCGGTCGCAGAGCTGAGATTTGAACTCATGTCAGCTCTGGTGTGCTAGTGTGTGTTTTAGTCTTCTACTACTGGGGACCCCGATCACGTCCAAGGAGGGTATATTTGCCTTACCCGACCCAAGGACCCCTTCTTATTCACCAGTACTTTGGTGGATTTGCACCCAGCAGACTTTAGTGACCAATCTTGTCTGCTGCAGGCACTGCCAGTTGTGTCCACAAGGGGGTGCCGAGTCGATCGGTAGCAGTCCTGAGATTAGACCTTGGAGAGCTCAGAATCCCAGTAGACACTGTAGACACACAAGTTCAAAGCCAAAGAGCCTAAAAACACCCGTTTTTTTTAATTGAAATGACATAAAGCATCTGAAGGTCTTTAGGCGAGACATCACAGTTGAGAATGAATGCAGGCGTTTTTCACTTCTTTCAGGAGCCGTTTTA
Organism: Trichomycterus rosablanca; assembly: GCF_030014385.1. NCBI lineage: Eukaryota > Metazoa > Chordata > Actinopteri > Siluriformes > Trichomycteridae > Trichomycterus > Trichomycterus rosablanca. The sequence goes on from NC_086009.1 coordinate 19,531,810, forward strand.
TAATCAACTCCAGGTGCCTCTGTGTTGGCTGTACAGGAAGTCAAGCAACCTACAGAGATTACGTGTCACATCTCTATAGAACCTTTAATACTATTTCCAGTATTATAACCTTCCAATTTACAAAGCTTATTCCCGTGGGTCCCGCACTTTCCTCCGCCACCTTTTATCCCATAATGAACCGGGCCGCATCCATTCTTCTCCTCTTATAAGTCTTCAATTTTTAAATTATAGCATCAATTTTCTTCTGTCCTGTGGCTGTGTGAGAGCTGAGTAGATAAAAAGAGGGAGGAAGTAAATCTGAAGCCGAGTCCACGCTGGCATAAATTCATATGAAAACGTTACTGACTGTGTTATTGACACAAGAGCTTCATTTTCACCATGAAGCTAAAAAATAATAAAAAATACTGAGAGTGAAAGAATCTTAATCTGGGTGCAAATAAACATAATAACTGCAGGAGTAGGATGGATGGATGGATGGATGGATGAACAAATGGATGGATGGATAGATAAATCAAGGTATGTCGGGACAAATGTATGGAGGAATAGATGGATGGATGGACAAATGGGTGGACAAATGGATGGACGAATGGACAGATGGATGGACAGATGGATGGATGGATGGATGGATGGATGGATAAACTGAGTTATGTAGGGATAGAGGAATGTATGGATGAACAAATGGATGGATGGACGAATAAATTAAGGTATGTAGAAGCGAATGAATGGATGGATGGAAGAATGGACAGACAAACAGATGGGCGGATAAATGGATGAATGGATGGATGGATGGATGGACAAACAGATAAATTGAGATATGTAGGGATGGAGTAATGGATGGATGGAGGACCAGATGGGTGGATGGATGGACAGACAAATGGATGGATGGACGGACAACTAAACTGGGTTATGTAGGGATGGAGGAATGAATAGATGAACAAATGGATGGATGGACAGACAAACGGACGGATGGACAGACAAACAGATGGATGGATGGATGGATGATTGAATGAATGGATGGATGGACGGACAACTAAACTGGGTTATGTAAGGATGGAGGAATGAATCGATGAACAAATGGATGGATGGATAGATAATTGAAGTATGTAGGGACAAATGTATGGAGGAATGGATGGACGGACAAATGAATAGATGGATGGACAGACAGACGGACAAATGGATGGAAAAATAGATGGATGGATGGACGGATGGATAAGTTGAGGTATGTAGGGGCTAATGAATGGATGGATGGAGGAATGGATGAATAGACAGACAAACAGATGGGCGGATGGATGGATGGAGGAACAGATGGACAAATAAATAGATGGATGGACAGAGAGACAAATAGACAGACGGATGGATGGATGGATGGACAGACAGACAAATTGATGGATAGACAGACAGGCAGATGGATGGATGGACAACCTAATGGATGGACGGACGGACAGATGAACGGAGAGATGAATGGATGGGGCAGTCTTCCATGTTCTCTGTATGTGGGTTTTTTGGATTATTTTAGTCTCTTACCTCCTAAAAACATTAAGAAAGTAAATTGGCTGTGTTTCCCACCCTGATGAGAATGAAGCAATTACTGAAGAAAAATAAATAAATAACTTAAATACTTTATATACCAGAGTTACAGGACATCAGTCATAGAAAGATGCTAGAATGCTACAATCACTAAACTCTGCCATAACATTTTATAATAATATAATATTCATAAATTGTGTGTATGTGTTTTACTCATCCAAATCCATGTACTCAAACACAACGGGATCATTTGGTTTCTGGAGGGAGACACATGGTGCCAACTCCTCTTTCCTCATTCATAATTCTAGATGAGGCCTATCAAGAGGGCATCTGGTTAAGTGGGTAATTTCCTGTAGTACTTGCAGGACTCTCCTGTTTCTGGCTACTTGTGAAGTGAACTCATGATGAAAAAGAGCTGAAGGGGCACCGGGGTGGTTCGTTTTATTCTGGTGGGTTGTTTACTGGTGCCACAATAATGAGTCTGCTCGTCATCTTGAGATCAACAGTTCCTGTCCAGACTTTTCTCATCCTAGCAGGCTAGAATGCGAACTGCTCATTACTCATTATTTATTTATTATTTATCAGATTTATAATTCATGACATCATGGAAGTTGTCACCCAGTGAATATTTTTGCCAGCTTTGTGCCTCCTATTTCTGGTGATAATGGGAACACTTCCATACTCACTCACAGCAGGACTTGAGAAAAACGAGGGTGTGACATGAAAATGAACTAATAAAAAAGAACCAGAATTAAATCAAGTAAGAAATCATGAATCATAATAAGAGAAAGTAGGGATGCATCGATACCATTTTTTCCCAACCGAGTACGAGTACAAGTACATGTATTTTTGTACTTGCCGATACCGATACCGATACCAATACCTATTTAGAATACCGTTTTTTTTTTTCAACAAAAACACATGTGAGAAGTGACGAGAAGTTTAATGATACCGCCGAGCGAAAATCAGGGCAAAAATCGTGTAGTGTGAACCAGGCATAACGCAGCACACGGTATCGGAGCCTCGTTTGCGAGTACGAGCACAAGTTAATGAGCGCGGTATCGGGCAAATACCCGATACCAGTATCGGTACTCATGCATCTCTAAGAGAAAGAACCAAAAAATGCATGACACCTTGACATAGTAGGTAGTATTGGTGCTGCACAGATCCGGGGTTTAAGGTTTGATCCACACTTTTGGTAAGTCAGTTTCTAGGAATATCAGCAGATATTAAAATCAGTGGATTGGCTGTTGTAATCAGCCTTAGGTTTGAATGAATCTGAATGGGTGGATTGTGCTGTTTTATTGTGTATTTTCACATCATTTTAAGTGTTTTTGAGGAGGCTTTTGGAAGGAACCACTGTGACCCTTACCAGAATGATTGGTTTACAGCAGATATTAAAGTCACTTACATTTACATTTACATTTTCTGCTTTTAGCAGACGTCTTTATCCAAAGTGACTTACATTATAGTTACAGTATACAGTCTGAGCAATTGAGGGTTAATTGCTCAAGGGCCTTGCTCAAGGGCCCAGCAGCAGCAACCTAGCAGTGGTGGGGCTTGAACCAGCGACTTTCTGGTTACTAGTCCAGTACATTAACCACTACGCTACGGCTTGCCCAGTTGACTGGTGTGAGTGAATATGAATGGATGGACAGTGCTCTTTTAGGGTGTATTTCCACATCATTTTAAGTGTTTTTGAGGAGTAGGAACCACTGTGACCTTGACCTGGATTGGCCACTTACTAAAAATAGATGAATGAAAACACTGACCACAGCAGTGAAACCATCCACCGATGAGACGAGGCGTCACCGAGACCTACGCAGAATTTCCCAACCTGACCTCAGCTCCTATTATTTTTTTTATCCCATCATGCACCGGGGCAGTAATAGTCTGTAGAGATTGGGTTCAGGTCCACTTTGTAAAGCTTAATGAGTGATATTTCACCCTCTCGATGGGTCAACAGGCAGTTAAAGAGGAGCATCTGCACTTTGGAGAGGTGTCATAGCCTGAGCCGACGCAGCCTCTGACCCCAATTCGAACACTCGGCTCATTCTGAACCGACAGACCTGCAGTCGCCACCGCCTGCTATTATAGGAGAGTGGTCAGGTCAGCAGTTCTGCTGGTGGAAGGTTGGGGCTAAACAGGCTAGAACTGACCATACATGTACAGATAAATGTACATAGAGAGGGCAGAGAGGTCTCTCAGTGAACAAAAACAATTTATTATTAGTAACCAAAAGGTCGCTGGTTCAAGGTTGCCACTGTTGGGCCCTTGATCAAGGCCCTTAACCTTCACTTGCTTAGACAAGCTACTGTAAGTCACTTTGGATAAAAGCATCTGCTAAATACTCACTCATTCACTCACTTTCTTAACCGCTTATCCAATCAGGGTCGCTTGCTGGAGCTTATCTCAGCTTTTCAATGGGCGCAAGGCACACAGTAACACCCTGGATGGGGCGCCAGTCCATCGCAGGGCACACACACACACACACACAAACACACACTCACCTATACATCAATTCAGTGTCTCCAATTAACCTGACTGCATGTTTTTGGACTGTGGGAGGAAACCGGAGCTCCCGGAGGAAACCCACGCAGACATGGGGAGAACATGCAAACTCTGCACAGAAAGGACCCAGACCTCCCCGTCTGGGGATCGAACCCAGGACCTTCTTGATGTGAGGCGACAGTGCTACCCACCGAGCCACCGTGCCGCCCCCTTGCTAAATACTATAAATGTAAATGTAAATGTCTGTTTTATTTTTGCTTTGTCCTGGTCAGGGTCACAGTGAGTCTGATTCACTGGTTGAAAAACAGGAAACACCATGGACAGATCGCCAGTCCATCACAGAGCACACACACACACACTTAGGTCATTTTAGTGGGAGGAAACCAGAGCATTCTGAGGAAACCCACATGCAAATGCAAACTCCACACAGGAAGGGGAATCAAACCCATGCCCTTCTTGTTGTAAGGGCAAGAGCGCTACCAACTGCACCACCATGCTGCCATGTATCTGTTTATTGCTCTATAGGAAATAATGGTACAGTCGGTGCAAAAGTGGTTTTGTAGCTTCTCATATAAATGTGCCTTCAAGCAAGAACAAGTGTAAGAAGTGTAAGGTAACAATAAAGAGATAATGAAGGTAAAGTGCAGCTTTTATTGTATTTTTTGTTGATTTTTAACTGTTTTTAATTGTATTTCAGTGTTTTTATATTATATTTGTGTTATTTGTAGTGTAGAAAGTGTAAAAAACGTAATATATGCAGTTCTACAGGACCATGGAACGCATTAACAGGTTTCCTATACATCCTTATGGGAAAAAATACCTTGAAACTCAACGTCTTTAAAACTCGACGCCGCTCCCAGAACCGAATGACGTTCTGTTTCAAGGTACCGCTGTAATACAAATCCCAGCTTGTGTTTTCGAGTCATTCTTGTTTATATAAAGCCCTGTACTGTAGCTGGGTGACGATTCCTTCCATGTTCTCTCTCACTCAGCGGAGACTCATTACGAAACCTCATTGTCTTGTATTTCTCCTCGCTGTTGAAGCCGACAGCAGAAGCACTAATGACATTTCCAGAGTTAGAAGTACAGCCACAGAACGAGACATTCAAAATAAAATATAAGCCTCATTAATGTCACTATTCCACACCAACCTTCTTCATCCACTCAGGTCCAGATTTATTCAAATAAATCGTGAATAAAGAGTCCCGTTCACACACATTTAACAGCTTGTGTGCTAATATTCTCTATAAATGACGTTACTGGACGTCTCGAGGGTGATTTATAGAGCGTAATTGTATAAATAAAAGAAGTAAAGAAAAGATTCTTTTCTGGCATGTCCAGAAATGATCCAGAGCAGGACTGATGTCCTTCACTTCTGGTGTTACTAATAAATACTAGTCAAACTTGAACTGGCAGCTCTGGTGTAAAGGTAATGCACTCAAACAAGCCATAATTAACTTGCCATGATGGTCAAAGTAACACCAGATGAAATATGAAAAACAATAATTTCTTAGCTTGCTGCAATGTATTTTAAGGAGAAAAAAATGTAAGGGTTTTAAGGTTTAAAGAGGATTTTTGTATTTACATTTTATGAATAGAAATAAAAAATAAAATAATACAAGAGGAAATCCCTGGATGTATCTGTATATTACCACCGTTTATATTTAATATTTATCCCTATATGTACCTATACATATAAAACAATTTATGATTTTGCTTCTATTGTATTTACTTAAAACTATAATCGATATATTGTATATATTTATAACTATAACAATATCTTTATTTCTATATTTATACTTACACTGATCAGCCATAACATTAAAACCACCTCCTTCTACTCTCACTGTCCAGTTCTACAATTACTGACTGTAGTCCATCTGTTTCTCTACATACTTTTTTTAACCTCCACAGGACCACCACAGAGCAGGTATTATTTAGGTGGTGGATCATTCTCAGCACTGCACTGACACTGACATGGTGGTGGTGTGTTAGTGTGTGTTGTGCTGGTATGAGTGGATCAGACACAGCAGTGCTGCTGGAGTTTTTAAATACTGTGTCCACTCACTGTCCACTCTGTTAGACACTCCTACCTGGTCGGTCCACCTTGTAGATGTAAAGTCAGAGACGATCGCTCATCTATTGCTGCTGTTTGAGTCGGTCATCTTCTAGACCTTCATCAGTGGTCACAGGACGCTGCCCACAGGGCGCTGTTGGCTGGATGTTTTTGGTTGGTGGACTATTCTCAGTCCAGCAGTGACAGTGAGGTGTTTAAAAACTCCAGCAGCACTGCTGTGTCTGATCCACTCATACCAGCACAACACACACTAACACACCACCACCATGTCAGTGCAGTGCTGAGAATGATCCATCACCTAAATAATACCTGCTCTGTGGTGGTCCTGTGGGGGTCCTGACCATTGAAGTACAGGGTGAAAGGGGGCTAACAAAGCATGCAGAGAAATAGATGGACTACAGTCAGTAATTGTAGAACTACAAAGTGCTTCTATTGTAAGTAGAGCTGATAAAATAGACTGTGGTTTTAATGTTATGGCTAATCAGTGTATATGCACATTGTACATTCGCTACTTTATTTGTATTTGTATTAGTTCTTCTTTTGCTTGTTCTGTTTCTCTCTAACCTGGCTCTGGTGGGGATTGAACCAGCAGCATTCTGATTACTAGTCCAGTACCTTAACCACTAGGCTACACCTGCCAGCTGTCAACAAGCAGCCGTGATGAACCTGCCGTCACCGGAGGCCACCAGTGTGGAGGATTAAAAAGGAAAAGAAAAATTCTTCAATTCAAATTCATCACGGCTAGAGATTTGAGGGAGGAGCGTTTGGGGGCAGCAAAGCTATAAATCAGTTGGATGCTACATCCATGGCGGGAATAATAACACACACACACACACACACACACACAGTAGCAGCACACAGGGCCTACACTAAACGAATGTACTGTATGATCATAAATGTAATAAATGTAGTTCTGATTGTGGTGCACCAGTGGATCAGGATCTTAGTGTCGTACACAGTCGTAGATGATTAATTCAATTATTCAGTTTTGGACGACACGAGTCGTATGATTTTGGGAACCACGTAATGAGAGATTGATTGGAGTCGGTATATGACTAGCTGATCAGTGTGTGTGTGTGTGTGTGTGTGTGTGTGTGTGTATGTTGGGCTGGACGACTGTGTGGGGTATAGATCTCTCCATGGAGCCAGAGAGATCGATAGCCGGCGCGGCTGCCGTGATTGACCGAGCAAATGCAGTTTGATGAGATGGCCCTGAGCGTCGTATGCTAGCAGGCTAGTGGCACAGTGCTAACAGCTAGAGCGCGTTAGCATGACAGTTTCTTTACTGCGGTTCTGGGGTGTGTAGCGTTACAGCATTAGCGTACGCTTCTCTAAACGTGGAAGTGTGGGTGTGTTGCTCCGGATTCTCTTGGTGGAGGTTAGGAGGGTAGATTAGCGTGCTACGTAAATGTTAAACAGCGCCGGAGGGGGTGGATGTTCCAGGCTGGGATGTAAAATGTTAGTAAAATACGGCTGAGTGTAACATCTAGTCTTCTTAAGCTTGTTTCTTGATATTATTTAACTCTCACTCACTTTCTTAACGGCTTATCCAGTCAGGGTCGCTGGGGGTGCTGGAGCCTATCCCAGCTTTTCAATGGGCGCAAGGCACACAGTAACACCCTGGAGGGGGTCTGTCTATCTATCTATCTATCTATCTATCTATCTATCTATCTATCTATCTATCTATCTATCTATCTATCTATCTATGTGTCTGTCTGTCTATCTATTTACCTGTCTGTCTATCTATCTAACTGTCTGTCTGTCTGTCTGTCTGTCTGTCTGTCTATCTATATACCTGTCTATCTATCTATCTATCTATCTATCTATCTATCTATCTATCTATCTATCTATCTATCTATCTATCTATCTATCTATCTATCTATCTGCCTGTATGTCTGTCTGTCTGTCTGTCTGTCTGTCTAACTATGATGCTTTACTGGAATTATTATTTTCATTCTCAGCCTAAAAGCAGAATTTAAATTTTACTGCATTTTTACATGAAATAAAAGTAAGAACGCGTCTCCCAGCGTTCTGATCATGTTCATTTCCAGTTCTGATCTCAACAAGTGCTTTTTATTTCAGCCTCCAGTGGTGGATGAATGGAGATGAGGTCTAAACTGGGAGGACATGAAGAGAGGACGGGGTGATGGCAGGTTTCTGTGGGGAGATTACTCATCATCATCATCATCATCACTGCTTTATTAATGCACTGCACACCAAACAGGAAGTGAAGGAATCCCCCGCCTGGTGACTCAGTTCTTCAGACCGACTCCACAAACCTACAGATTATGAGTCAGAACGTTTTATCTCCGAGTCCTTTTGTTTCCTCTTGATTCGAATTACTTATGAGCTTCCGTACATCTCAGGAGTGAATTTCTGGTGATACTTTCTGTTACTGTTTAGATTTCCAAAGATTTTAAAAGTACAAATCTATTTCAGAGCAGAATATTTAACTTTATAAAACGGATAGTTCCGGTCCTAAAATCTGATTGGCTGAGCCGCGTTCGAAGCCGTTGTAAAATCCCCGATAAACGCACACCTATGACCACCTCACATCATTCCATATTAATACGCCACTGAATCGAAAAAGTTAATGTCATTTTCGCCCTCATGTTGCCTAGCAACACTGTTAATCGAACTATTTTGCGTCGCGGAAGAATGCTTTATTGTAAGTTTATACACGATAAATACTGTACATTTATGAATTAAACGTTGTTGTATTTATTATATTTTTTGTTGACCGCCGTTTTATAAAAGCAATAAGCCACTCGAGACCGTGCATTACTGTTATGATTTTAGCACGGGGAAAGAAGTTTTAGGCACTCCGCTTCGCGTCGTGCCAAAAACGTCATCCCCGTGCTAAAATCACAGTAATGCACAACCTCTCGTGGCTTATTGCTTTATTATAAACTACTAGTTTAGAATAGTGAAGAATACAGAAACTGTAGCTATTATTAATAATCTAATCCTATATGAACAGTGTTCACATGTTTTTATTAACAGATTTGTCCTGGTCAGGGTCGTGGTGGGTCTGTTTTTGTTGATTTTGAGTTATTAAGCAGCAACTTGGTTGATTTTAAGTGTATTATCTGACGGCTTAGTCTCAGAGGTAAACGGAAACCTATCTGTCTACCTGCCTGTCTGTCTGTCTATCTATCTATCTGTCTATCTAGCTATCTATCTATAATATCTATCTATTCTTCTGTCTGTCCATCCGTCCATCTAAGGTTAGTCTCAGAGATAAACGGAAACCTATCTGTCTGTCTGTCTATCTATCTGTCTCTCTATCTAGCCATCTATAATATCTATCTATCTTTCTGTTTGTCCGTCCGTTCATCCGTCTGTCTGTCTATCTACCTATCTGTCTGTCTGTCTCTCTGTCTTTCTATCTATCTATCTATCTATCATTAATTTTTTTTCCGTCCATGCGTGTGTTTTAGCAGCCGCCATTCGAGGCCTTGATCCATTATTTAAACAGACTAAAGATGAAAAAAACATAACTAAAGCTTAATCTGAGCCTCTTTCTTTAATTAACTCCCCCGTGATTACATTACAGTGTCCAGCTACCAGTAATTCAGTAAGAGTTTAAGGAAAGAGGGCAAAGCAACACGTCACATCACCCGTTTATTACTTCATGTGTTCGTGCCCTCATTATAACAGAAGTTGGCAGAATTCTTTAAGAAACACATTATATTAAGTCACATTAAGAAAACTTTTGCTAAACTTTTGAAGACTGAGATGTTGGAGAACCATCTGGCCAGGAACATGGGTACAGATGGGTACAGATGCAGGAAAGGAATGAAATAGGATAGAACAGAAGTGACGTGTTGGATCACAGCATGATGGTTATGAATGACATCGGCGCGCACCCACAGCGTACAGACCCTCATCGTGAGGAAGCTTTACATGATTCCACAGCGTGTTATTATCCTGACCTGAGGGGGTATTTCCAGCTCATCTCGTAAAGCTAAACACGTAAAGCTGAATGAAAGTTCTCATTTTTATAAACACTTGAATGACTGTGAAACCAGGAGGCTGAAACTATTATCCACAGTGCAGGACATTATCGGTCAGCAGATCCTTCTGTAAGCAGTTAGCACAAGAGAAGGTCTTAGTGATTAACCTATTGCTCTTTATATACCTGTATCCCACAGAGAGACCAGTATAAGGTCACTCAGTCCCAGCATGCAGTGACTTTGTGTTCTGATTTCAGCCCCATGAAGCTTAATACAGAACTCAGAGTAACTCAGATATAGTCTGTTAGTAGAGGAGACTAGTACCAAGTAGTAGATAGATAGATAGATAGATAGATAGATAGATAGATAGATAGATAGATAGATAGATAGATAGATAGATAGATAGATAGATAGATAGGTCGACAGACACAGACAGACAGACAGACAGACAGACAGACAGACAGACAGACAGACAGACAGACAGACAGACAGACAGACAGATAGATAGATAGATAGATAGATAGATAGATAGATAGATAGATAGATCTATTTTTAATTGAAGACTAGGACATGGTTGCATGGTTGTTTACAATCTGGTATTAATACACGTTTATAGACGTACTAGCAGTACTTCTGTTTATAAATGATTTATAGTAATAATCTCACTCTGTGTGATAACATTTTCCAGACCTAGGAACAAGGTGAACACGAACAATGTGCTAATCTTTGAAGAGAATCCACTTTTTGCAGTTAAGTAGCCCCGTTTCCACCTCCCGCCGTGATGGTAATTGGGTTTGAGCCTGAGTGTGTAAAGTCCAGCTGGGAGAAGTGGATCTACGCGGCTAATCGCTTATTTCACTCAACAGATTGCGGCACCCAGCGTTTCATTACTAACCATTAATAAAGCCCTACGATACAGGGCAGGGCAAAGTCGTTACTCAATACTACGTAACATTTGGCTTCCATGTTTTTCTGTTTTTAGTGAAAATAAATACACAGTAGAGAGAATAAGGTAAATCAATTCTAATCAAAAAGGGCACAAAACACAAATAAATAAGAATCCACCAGCCTGTCCTGGAAGGTGAGAGGAAAACTCTTCACAGACTGTGACTGGAGGTGAGGATTGAACCCAGGACCCATGTAGCTGTGCCAACATTACATTTTTACATTTACATTTTTACATTTTAAGCATTTAGCAGACGCTTTTATCCAAAGCGACTTACATTACAGTTACAGTAAACAGTCTTAGCAATTGTGGTTTAAGGGCCTTGCTCAGTGGCCCAACAGCAGCAACCTGGCAGTGGTGGGGCTTGAACCAGCATCCTTCTGATTACCAGTCCAGTACCGTAACCACTAGGCTACGGCTTGCCCCATTTTCATTTTACATGTTAAGCAGTTAGCGGACGCTTTTATGCACAGCAACTTACAATTATCATTAAGTACAATCTGAGCAATCGAGGGTTGAGAGCCTTGCTCAGGGGCCCAACAGTGGCAACCTGGCAGAGGTGGGCTTGAACCACCAATCTTCTGATTATTAGTCATGCCACCCTATAGGACACAGACTAGTAATCACATATATTTATGTAAATCTGTATGTATACGTATACTTTGTACATATTTATATCATTAATCATTCATTCACTGTTTGTTTAACCACTGCTTTACTGATTTACTGGGCGAAAGGAAGGAGACACCTTGGTCAACCAGTCAGCTCTATAATTATTGCCACCCTTGGGGCAATAAACAGCTTTAGCGCCGGCTGTGCCGTTGTTTCCTTTGGAGTGTGGCGGTGCTGCTGACCTGTTCAAAGCTCCTCCGATAAGACAAACTGTTTGATATGATGCAGTAAACGTGACTTATTGTACTAAAACAACGAGAGAGGAATTTTATTAGTGGAGGAACTTATGAGCAGTAATAATGAAGAGAAGTTTAGTGCTCCTGTCTCCTTCCTTTAGTACATTAAACCACGTTAAGCTTGATTTTTAACCAGAAGCGTTTTAGACTCTGGGAGAAGCTGATTCTGATTCTCACAATTTCTCAGAACCTCGAGCTGTAACACAAGTTTAAAAGTGAAACAGGGAGGAAAATCCAGATAAACACAGATACATGCGGAGCTTTCAGACACACAAATGCAGATTCGTCTCATATTCACACTTTGATGACGTTTTACTGCACCGCTAAAGCCGAGCACTGAACAAAGCGACAGAGAATTGGTCTGTCACTGAAAGTCTGACCATTATGGGGTTTTTTTTCTAGTAAAAATAAATACACAGTAGACCGAACAAGGTAAATCGAGCACAAATGTAAGAGGAAACTGCAATAAACAAGCTTCCCTGATCTCACTCCTTGAGCTGAAGTTATTCATCCCTCCGGCATGACAGCACTGAAAGTGAAATCTGTTCGAGTGTGTTCGCAGCACACACAGCATCCTGCCCGACGCAAATCATTTGTGAGGAATCTTTTCTACTCGGCGTCGTGAACATGTTCAAGGCCACTCCGCCGAATCATCCGCCCCCAACGTCTTCTTCAAACGGCGAGGGCTGTCACGACTTGAATGCGCCGCCATCGCAAGGACTGTTCAGTCACTGTAGCAATCACGGGCGCATTAACGTCCTGGAGCTGAATTCCTTTTTTACTCGATTCATTTCTAGCTCTAAACATCCAGCGCGGTAATATCGAGCGGCGACGCACAGCGGTGATGGAGCTCTTTCAAGGCCATTACCAGCTCCACTGTACCAATAATGTATTTGGCTCGGCCCCCTGAGAGAGGTGACCTAACTGCAGAACTCTCAGGAGTCCCCGCAGTCCGCTGCCTCATTCGTCAAAGCCGACCCTTTTATTTCTGTCCTCCTCCTTTCCTACCTCGTGCCTACCTATTTATAAAAAGAATACAAAAGTAGATCAAAAACTAGTTTACTCCCCTGGCTCGAGGCAGCACGTACAGCTGACTGCGAGAAGGGGTCACATCACGCGCTCCCTAAAAATAGACCGAAAACATGCAGAATTCATGCTGAAATAAGTGAAAACTGGAACACAGGGGCGCATTCGTTTCTAATCACTGTTTTACGGCTGCGGGTTAAGTGCCGCCCGGAAACACTAAATGCACAGCAGACGGGGTGCCAATCCAACACACACTCACACGTTCACTCAATTATTCACACCTAAGGGAACATAAAACCACCAATAAAATACAAATCCACCAGCCGGTTTGGGGCAGTGGGCAGAAAACATGCACATGAAGGTGAGGATTGAACCCGGGACCTGTGTACCTGTGCCACCATGCCACCCTACAGGGCACAGACTGGTAATCACATATATTTAGGAAATAATCAACTTCATTCCATAATTTAATGTATTTGGGGAACATCATGACAGATCAAGACACAATTTACCAGGGAAGAGGAACAGGGAAGAAGCAAATGTTTGTAATATAGCTGTAAGCACTTTTTAGCATCTGCTTGATCCTGGTCAGGGTCTGGTTGTGTCCACTACCTATCTAGGTAACACTTGGTCCAGGGTAGGATATAAATACCATGAACAGTGTGACCCAGTGAGTTTATCACAGTTCATACAAACCAAACTCACTTTACATGTACTCGGAAACTCACACACTGTACACTCAAGGAATTACACGTATTTAGGAAAAAAATCAACTTTATTTATTTATTGTCTGTTTTATCATCGTCATTACTGTGCGCCCAGGTGGCACAGCGGGATATTCCACTAGCACACCAGCGCCGAGATTCTGAACTCCTGGGTTCGAAACTCGGCGTTGCCACCGGTTGGCTGGGTGCCATCTAGCGGGCATAATTTGCAGTGCCTGCAGCAGACACGTTTCTGCTGACCGGGCTGTGTGGGTGGGGTCTTCAAACGCTGTGTAAGGACCCTGATTAGCAGATAGAGAGGCGCCTGTGCAGGGTGCATAGGTGAAAAAAGGGTTCCACTAAGGACTGCACGCGGGTCGACTGCAATCAGGGATCCTCCAGCAGTGGAGGACAAATTGACTACGATAAAATTGGGAGGTAATTAAAAAAAAGACGTCAATCACAAAACAATATTATTACTTATAAAGGAACTCTTGTTTCAGTAAGAACACTGAGCGGATTAAATTCCGCCCTCGCTGTAATAAAAAGCCCAAAAGTTTTTCTTTCTGCAGTAATTTCATGTTTTATCACATTGCTGACTGAACTTAATGAACGTGAATACAGAGGAAATAATCCCGTAACGACTTAACTCCGTCGACTTCATTGCTTTGACTGGGTCACCTTGAACGTTTCCTTCATTTCCGTAATTCAGAGGAAAACGCAGCAGCAGCTCGAGCTGTAGAACGTCCTACTATCTATTCTTTAAGCTCCAGAGCCGCTTCTCACTAACGACTAACGACTCTGCATTTTTTCTTCGTTCTGGAAGGTCTCTGAGCAATCCTAATTTTCATTCCAGAGTGCCGGCACGGAGTGTGCTAATGCGGGAATCCATTCCTACAATAAAGTAGGTTCGTTTTGTGAGTAAGTGCTGCATTCGACTTGCAGAGGAATTGGGGAAGTTAAAACTCAGAAATGATGCCCTATATAACCCGGAAAATAGGGAATTTATGTTTTGTTTGCTTTTTCAGGTGTTAAAAGCATTAATAGATTGATATTGTACTTATTTATAATTAAACCAGATCTATGACTGTGTTTATTGATCTTAATACTACACTACATGTATTTAAATGTAAAAATTGGCACTTTATTTCAATTTTCTAGCAGAAATTCCCATTTAACATGCAAATTTTGCTAGTCAGATGTCAAAAAATCTGGACGTTTTAGCTTCTGAGCATATTTTAATTTGTGTTTTGGGCACTATTCAGCCCAAATTTGATCCTGGTCAGGGTCGGAGTATGTCCAGAGCCTATCCCAATAGCACTTGGTCTGGGGGACAGTTCATCACACAGTTTACGCTTACTCGGATCTTAATTTCAGAACCTAGTTAGCCAATCCACCTACTGGAACTCACACACTGTGCACTTACAGGCGTGGAAATAACATGCTGAGCTGAAAATCAATTCTGAAGGGTGTGTCATTCATGCCACCTGCTGCAGGATCTATTCTATTAGTTTGTACTGCTGTACTTTGACTACTGATGAAGGTCTAGAAGATGATCAACTCAAACAGCAGCAATAGATGAGCGATCGTCCATCTACAAGGTGGACCGATTAGGTAGGAGTGTCTAATAGAGTGGACAGTGAGTGGACACGGTATTTAAAAACTCCAGCAGCGCTGCTGTGTCTGATCCACTCATACCAGCACAACACACACTAACACACCACCACCATGTCAGTGTCACTGCAGTGCTGAGAATCATCCACCACCTAAATAATACCTGCTCTGTGGTGGTCCTGTGGGGGTCCTGACCACTGAAAAACAGGGTAAAAGGAGGTTAAAATGCTTCTATATGGTAAGTGGAGCTGATAAAATAGACAGTGAGTGTAGAAACAAGGAGACGGTTTTAATGTTATGGCTGATCAGTGTATATTGGTGTGCAATAGACCAACGTTACTCCCTAACCCTGTGTAAAACGTATAGGGTACCATAATTCAGACAGACCTGACCTGAAACAACTCAATGCCTTGGTCAGAAAGTAAAGTCAAGTGAATCTAAACAGTTAAACCACTTTATCTTCTTCATTCCTCATAAAGCATCTTAATAATGTATCACTCATGGAGCTCGGCTCTGTTTGAACCTATTACATTTGTGCCTCGATTAACAATTATCATTCTTCTTCTCGTCCATGCTGTGCTCATTTATAATGGAAGTGCATTTCAATCGCTGTACGACTGTATGTTCCACATTCAGTAGGACGATATTTAATTCATGTCGGCCGCTTGCTGTCTTTTAGTTGCACGTCGCTGTGCTTGACATGGATGAGTAGCGTCAGAAAAGTGCATCTTAATGTAATTGTGCCGGGTACATTTATAAGCACTCTGCACGCTTAAACACTGACGCGCCGGCCGAGGGACGTTTTATATACCCCTTGATTCTGTAAGAGCAAAGTGAGACGCTGGAGAGATGTAATTCAACTGCACTTAAAATTAAGAGTCTGTGTGGATGCATTGATTTGCAATAATAATAATAATCTGCAAATAAAAGAAATTTTTTTTAACTATTCATAAAACTGACCGTTGATTTACAGTGGGGTGAACAGGTAACCACCCTCCTTTTCGATTGCCTCTCTTATTGCATGTTACTGTGAATAATTTCAGATAATATAACATTACACACAGAACATGAGGTAAAACTCATTTCAGACTTATTTAATCTATTTAAAATAGTTTTTATTTTATTTTATTTTTCAGAATTATTTAATTTATTTAGAATTATTTTATAATTCTAATATAATTTTATTTATTTAAAATTATTTCATTTATTTAGAATTATTTTATTTATTTTATTTATTTAGAATTATTTTATTTATTTAGAATTATTTTATTTATTTAAAATTATTTTTTTTATTTAAAATTTTTTTTTTTATTTAGAACTATTTTATTTATTTTATGAATTAAAAATTATTTTATTAATTTAAAATTATTTTATTTATTTAGATTTCTTATTTATTTAGAATAGAATTTTATTTATGTAGGGGACAAAGGGGCGCTCAGGTAGCGCAGGAGTAAACTATGCTAGCCCATTACTGCTTAAGTCTGAGGTGTAACTTGGTAATACAGCAGAACTACGATCCAAGATACAAAAGCAAGTTTAAATCCAAATAGCGGAAATGAAGCACAAATAAAACGTCTGCACTGGCCCGGTCCTGGTCAAAGTGCTGACTCAAACCCAGCAGAGATGCTGTAGGAAAATCAGAACTGAGCAGCTCATACCTGAATGCAGCGGATTTAATGCGGAGGGGTAAGATTCCTCCACAGTGATGTGAGAGAATAAGATTAAATTATATTCCGTGTTTAGAGGCGGTAATTGCTTTTATGGGTGATGTAATCAGTTATTAAGTTAAGAGGGAAATTTTCACACGGATGTTCTGGGTATTGGATCATTTCGTTCTTTATATTAAATTGAGTTTTACGAACCCAATGTGTTTTTAATCAAGTTCCCTGTGTTTATTACCGCATTGTTTAATGATCGGGAGTCATTTAGTGTGGCAAATATGCGATAACAGAGGCAATAAGAAAGGGGGGGTTACTTTTTAGAGCACTCAGTCTGATCTAACTGCACGATTTGTTTATTTTATTAGGATTTAAACTTCATACGTCAACGTTTTACACACTTTAGTTACATCCATCAGTCAAGATTGATCAGTTTTTAATGTCAAACACAGTCATGGACAATTTTGTATCTCCAATTCTCCTCACTTGGACGTCTTTGGACTGTGGGAGGAAACCGGAGCTCCCGGAAGAAACCCACACAGACACGGGGAGAACATGCAAACAGAAACTCCAAACAGAAACGACCTGAACTGCTCCACCTGGGAATCAAACCCAGGACCTTCTTGCTGTGAGGTGGCAGTGCTGTGCAACAGGCGAGCTGTGGTCAGTATTTACACGCGCACTTGAATAGCAGGATCAAAATCTCATCATGTATAAGCATGTGAGATCTGTGAGGCCGTTGCAGTAGGATTTTTTTTTACCGCAGACCCCAAGCCTGCGGATGATGGAATGCGACGTTCCCCGCTGACCATCTGCAGTAAAACACACCGAGCTGATTTACAGCCGAATCTATGCGGTCCTGGCAGCTACTTAAATAACAATGGCTCTGCGCTGAAGCACAATGACTGAAACTGCACTTCTGTCAGCAGTGTCGTTTAGTGAATACTGATTTCTATTCTGAGCAAAATGGGTGTAATTTAAAGTCGGGTATCGCCGCAGTACAGCCTTACAGTGACTGACCGCTTTTCGGCAGCTTTTAAAGAAATAAAAATGAAAGAGCATCAGGTGGAATTCCTTTATTAAGTACAAGAAAATAAGATTTTTATTTTACTTAGTTTGGCTTCCAGGGTGGCACGGTGGTGGAGTCGTTCAGGTCCTTTCTGTGTGTGGAATTTGCATGTTCTCCCTGTGTTCGCATGGGTTGCTTTCAAAAGCTCCGGTTTCCTCCCACAGTCCGAAAACAAGCAGTCAGGTTCATTAGAGGTACTGAATTTAAGTTTAAATTTAAATTTAACACCCCCCCACACACACACACACAGCTGGACAGTCAGGGTCCTTTCTGTGTGGTTTGCATGTTCTCCCTGCCTCCGTGTGGGTTTACTCTGGGTGCTCCGGTTTCCTCCCACAGTCCAAAAACATTCGAGACACTGAATTGCCCTATAGGTGAATGAGTGTGTGTATGAGTGTGTGTGTGTGTGTGTGTGTGTGCCCTGCGATGGACTGGTACCCCGTCCAGGGTGTTACTGTGTGCCTTGTGCCCATTGAAAAGCTGGAATAGGCTCCAGCACCCCAAGATCACTAAAAACACAGAATTGGGATTTTGATGGCAGCGTAAACACTTTGTTTGTATTAAATAAGAGTATTTAGCCCGGTTAAAACTGCACCAGTGCCTGAACCACTAAGCAGAGGGAGTCAAGAAATGAATAACTGCAGGATATAGAATTTAGGAAATTAAAGTTCCTAAATCGGCAGCGATCGATTAAAAGTGCCGAAGTTCGAACTCCATACTTCACCAGAATGAAAGTTCACAGTGTGTGGATCATCACGGCTCACGAGTGGAGCACAGTGTGTAACCAGTGATTCTTCACAAAACCAGTCGGATCTGCTTGACGTAAATGGCAGCCTGATGACACGACTGCTTTTGTTTTTAGGCGCACGGTCTATAAACGACTCTGCCAGGAGCAATTAAAGAGAAAATGTGAATTCACATCTCGGTGTAACAAACAGCACCCGGTTAGAATTGTTTCCACGGTGGCCGTGGGGGGAGTGTTATTACCTCTGAAGTAGACTCACAAGAAGCTAATTAAGAAACGTTCGCTTTTCACGTGAGAGATCAATGGTTTTATTTACGTACAGCAAATAACGTAATGCAAAAATAAAAAGCCTGCAGCTTTACTTAGACTGTTAAACGTATTGAGGGAAAACATACTGCTGTAAATGACACACGTCTGATGGGAGGGGGGTGGTCGAACAGCCTGGTCAGTGGGAGGTGCTCTGGCCAGTGCGCTCTCGTGCCAGCCACAAGTCCAGATGGAAGGGCATCCGGCGTAAAAAAAAAACAGTGCCAGATCAGGTCTGCATACCAGAATGATCTGCTCTAGTGACCCCTACATACACCGACCAGGCATAACATTACGACCTGATTATCTCTTCATCACGGCACCTGTTAGTAGGTGGAATATATTAGACAGCAAGTGAACATTTCATCCTCAAAGTTGATGTTAGAAGCAGGAAAAATGGGCGAGCGTGAGGATCTGAGCGAGTTTGATGAGGGCCAAATTGTGATGGCTGGACAACTGGGTCAGAGCATCTCCAAAAGTGCAGCTCTTGCGGGGTGTGTCCCGGTCTGCAGTGGTCAGTATCTATCAAAAGTGGTCCAAGGAAGGAACAGTGGTGAACCGTCGACAGAATCATGGGCGGCCAAGGCTCATTAATGCACGTGGGTCCGATCCAACGGACGAGCTACTGTAGCTCAGATTGCTGAAGAAGTTCATGCTGGTTCTGATAGAAAGGTGTCAAGAATACACAGAGCATCACAGTTTGTTGCGTATGGGGCAGCAAAAGGGGGACCAACACAATATTAGGAAGGTGGTCATAATGTTATGCCTAATAAGCATTCTGATTACTAGTCCAGTACCTTAAGTGCTAAAACTGCCTTAGTAGTAATGGGTTTTTAGAATGGGACGTCTAACAAGCTCATTGTCAGGTGTCCAAATACTTTTGGCCACACAGTGTAGTTTAAAATCTGGGTTCTTGTTCTTCAATGAAACACAAATAAGGTTTAATGATCACTGATTTTCACACTTCAACAAACTTATATAGTAGGTGATTGTTAATAATTATAAGAAATAATCTGAGGAAACTCTAGACAGTAAAGGAAAATTGTTGTTTACTATAACAGCGCTACACAAGAGTAAATTCGATAGGCTGCCATTTTTGTGAATTATAATTCAATAATTGTGTCGTTTTACTGACGAACGATGCAGCATCTCTGCAGATAGTGTGCACCGGAGACTGCGCTCGCAAATGACATCATGAGCACAGAAAGAATAAAGAGTAAAACGGCTCCACCGAGATCCACAAATCTACGAACTCACGACTGTGTAAACAGGAAGGATCACCAGCAGACCACAGCTTATACAGAAATATATACGCCATAAATAGCACATAAGCGCACCGGCGTCTGCCGTTGGGGTTTTACATACACCAGCAGACTTCAGTGCACCGATATCCACGATCAATACTGCAGGAATCAAAAGCAGATCCTCGTGCGATTTATATACACTCACTACCACATAAATATCTGTTAGCGCATTGATTAAAGCACTTTGTTTTACTGTAACCGAACGTGACGTAGCAGCGCAGCACAGCGACCGCAGTACATCAGTTTTATTCGACCTCCACGCTCCGGAAATTAGAATCGATTCAGAGTGACGCTCGTATCGTGGCACCTCGGCACCTCACTCTCGAGTTCACTTTCGAATCGAGATTGATGAGGGTATAATGTTTAGCATGGATGCATACAAACCCGGATCAACAGACTTTTTTAAAGCAGTCCTTTAATGTTGGCATGGATGATAAAAGAATATAGATGGACTCTTTGGGTGGCAGAGTGGTGCAGTGGGTAACACTGTTGCCTCACAGCAGGAAGGGCCTGGGTTTGATTCCCTAGCCGGGCGGAAAGGGGGCCTTTCTGTGTGAAGTTTGCATGTTCTCCCTGTGTCTGTGTGGGTTTCCTCCGAGTGCTTCAGTTTTCTCCCAGTCAGGTTAATTGGAGCTACTAAGATTGCACCCTGGCAACCTATCCAGGGTGTTTCCTGCCTTTTATCCAATGAATCAGACCCACTGCAACCCTGATCAGGATACAGAGGTGGTGAAACAGACAGTGAATGAATAAATAAATGGAGTCCACAGATGCAAGAATTAGTGGATGGATGGATGGCTAGATGGATGGGTGGATGAATGGACGGGTGGATGGATGGATGATGGATGGATAATGGATAGAAGGGTAAATTTTACAGGCCAGTTTGATGAATACAATTGTATATATATATATATATATATATATATATATATATATATATATATATATATATAGGTTTTGTATATATATATTGTGTGTATATATATATATAGGTATATAAATGCTTGGATGAATAAATGGATGGAGGTGCAATAGACTAGATGGAATAAATAAACATAGATGACTGGATGTTCGGTTTCAGTTAAAAAACTATAAACAAAATGTCCCACAAAGGTCGTGCAGCTAAGCTCATCACAATGACAACAGAAGAGCCGAGTCAGAGAGCCCATCATTACCCACGTTTCATCCCACTCTACAACCTCCACTTAACGTTCCACTTCAGAGCTCAAGGGTCATTTATGATCCAAAAGTACACTTTATCTTTAAAGAGTTCACCGACAAGAGGGTGTGATGACAGAACGAGGGTCGCAGCACAGATGCACAGATGCAAAGGTGGTGCTGGAGCCTATCCCAGCTTTTCAATGAGCGCAAGGCACACAGTAACACCCTGGACGTGGCGCCAGTCCATCGCAGAGCAGACACACACACACACCCATTCACCTATAGGGCATTTCAGTGTCTCCAATTAACCTGACTGCATGTTTTTGGACTGTGGGAGGAAACCGGAGCTCCCAGAGGAAACCCTTGCAGACACGGGGAAAACATGCAAACAAGCACAGAACACGGACCGCCCCACCTTGGGATCAAACCCAGGACCTTCTTGCTGTGAGGCATCCCACCGTGCTGCCCATGAACCAAACTCAGCATTTTGATATGTTTCTAATTAAAATCATCCCTGACTAAAGCATTTGAATGAAGTTCTGATAAACGACGAGCACCAAAATAAAAGCCCAATAAAACTGAGGAGAAAAACGGCAAACACGGTTCTTGTTAGCTTTTATCCAATAAGCTTTATTTTTCCAATAATTTCCATACAGAGAAATGAAACGGATCAATAACCTGGTCTGTAATAATAATCTGTTATCCAGGACAAGCTGCTCAGCGTTCACCATCTCCATCTGGCTTTTAAACTTATTTGCAGCATCGATATTGTTCTATCAGACATCAGTTAGACTTTAAAATGCATTTCAGTATGTTTCATTATCGTACCAGAGAGCTTCTTTTTGTCCGAGCGGGTTCTCCATGAGCTCAGCTCCTTTATCGAATGACTTACAGGTTCTAAATGTGTTAACAAACACCTGATTTATGTTAAATCAATATCTCTGTCATTCAGGCTTGAAAAGTACCTGTGTGTGCATTGACCTGTCTGGGCGGGAGGGGAGGATCTCTGCTTCGAACCACGACACTATGATGCGCATGAGTAACGTCAGAATTAAATGAGGCAGAGGGGGTTCATACAGTCTAATCTAACCGTCTGGTGAGCATCGTAATAATCAGTACTGGCATGTTTCTCCTGTCAGTAGCAGGTCATGGCTTAGCATCAACATTTCTGCTAAAACGTACAAAAAATTAAGATCTGAACAGGCCCCCGTCTTCACCTCTTTTAATTAGTAAGTTTGGCCATTTTCAGGTGGTGGTGTGTTAGTGTGTGTTGTGCTGGTTTGAGTGGATCAGATACAGCAGCGCTGCTGGAGTTTTTAAACACCTCACTGTCACTGCTGGACTGAGAAGGTCTAGAAGATGACCGACTCAAACAGCAGCAATAGATGAGCGATCGTCTCTGACTTTACATCTACAAGGTGGACCAACTAGGTAGGAGTGTCTAATAGAGTGGACAGTGAGTGGACACGGTGTTTAAAAACTCCAGCAGCGCTGCTGTGTCTGATCCACTCATACCAGCACAACGCACACTAACACACCACCACCATGGCAGTGTCACTGCAGTGCTGAGAATCATCCACCACCTAAATAATACCTGCTCTGTGGTGGTCCTGTGGGGGTCCTGACCATTGAAGAACAGCATGAAAGGGGGCTAACAAAGCATGCAGAGAAACTGATGGACTACAGTCAGTAATTGTAGAAATACAAAGTGGAGCTGATAAAATGGACAGTGAGTGTAGAAACAAGGAGGTGGTTTTAATGTTATGGCTGATCTGTGTATGAACAGTCGCTTAAGAGCACTAGGTGAAATTACAAGCATTGACCGGAGTAGTGCAAAGCATCCCTACAATGGACTCTGGAGCAGTGAAGAATCCTGCTCCATAGAACTAGGAGAGCTTGTTTTCTTTCTCCCTGCTTGTCCCATTTTAGAAACGCCCGAAAAACCATCACTCCCTTTGCTAAATGGGTTACATATTGTGTCCGAAATATATATATATATTGCTGCTGTAGTTCATCCTAGTATTGATTAAACTATACAGGACGGTACAGTTTTCCTACCTTTTTTTGGAAGGAGAGGGTATTTTATGGTCACTACAATGTTTTTGGTCAGCTGTGTGATGTTCCATTACCACAGCACACACACCGAAGCAAACACAAGAGCTTAACTGATTGTGTGGGTATCTGAATCTCCTGTTGTCTGTCGGAGAAACCCAAGGAACAAAAGCGACTGGGCAGAGAAGATTAATCTGTGGCTATACTGGGAAAAACGTGGAGAAGGAAAAAAACATCTATGATCCACATTCTGTACTTCATCTGTTAGACACGGTGACACGGAGATCTATGGCTGCGAGTGGAGCTGAATTACTGGGCTTTATTAATCACGTGACTGCTGACAGGGTGAATTCAGAGCCCAGTTACACCAGCAGGGTTTACGCTCAGCCACTGGTTTTAAACTGAATTTCCACAAATATAACATTTCTGAAATACTGTATATGCAACACTATTTATTTCTTTTTACCGTTCATGAACACTGGAGAACAAGAGTTTGTGTTTTGAAGTGTGTGAAGTGTGTGAAGTCCAATCCAAAACCTCTATCCTGGGGTTGTTTGTACTGTGTCCCACCCCCAATATTAAGCCTTGTCTTACATTTACTCTGCTCTTATCCAGAGCGACTTACAGAAGAGCTTCAACAGCAAACATTTTCCTACTTTAGTTTAGGTAGACAACAGTCCAAGAATCTGCTGAAACCCTGTTAGAACCATTTTTTAATAAGTTCTCAGCTTAGGTGCTTAGTAAAGAAATGATAAAGGGTTTTAATTGTCTTTTGAAGACGTTGAGAGACTCGGATGTTCGGACAGACAGAGGAAGCTCGTTGCACCACTTGGGTGCTGGTACAGAGAAGATCCTTGATGCTCATCTTCCTTGAGTTCTGGGTGGTGGATCAAGACGAGAGACACTAGTGGCTCGGAGGTTGCATGGTACAGGGCGGGGTTTTATTAGACCTCGAAGGTAACTTGGGGCTGGTCCATTTTTGGCTTTGTAGGCGAGCATCAGTGTTTTAAACTGAATGCGGGCAGCTACAGGAAGCCAGTAAAGGAAACGCAGATGAGAACTGTGTCATTTATAAAGCCAAATGTATTTTAGTCACTTTTATAGCATACCAGGCCGGATGCCCTTCCTGATACAACCTCCAGGCTTGGGACCAGCACTGAGAGCGCGTGCCCCCCAATGGCGAGGCAGTTTCGGCCATCCGCCCAGACATTAGCAAATCCTAACCATGCAGACACCTGAGCGGCGGCTATATGGTCGACAAGGGTTAATGGAAATTGGTTTGTGACTCTCTGTGCACGACACGGATCACCATACGAGATTAAAAAAACTGTCGCCTACTGCACACGTGTCAGAGGGGGCGTGTGTTTTATTCACGGTCCTTCGTGGTCATATAGAAGTATTAAAAACTATTTAGACCCTTTGCTGTGGCAATCCAAACTGTGGTCAGGTAAAAAAAAAAAACAGGAGCAGGTTTTTATTTTATGCATTGCTTATATTTACATAGCTTTAAAGTAGAAAACATTTATATACAAAAGATGTCGTGACATATTAGGTACAAGTGTGTGTTTGTGTGTGACTTTAGTCGTGATATACTGACATCAAAATCCCATAATGCTGCATGTTTGAGTCCCGAGCATTTATCTGTGCGTCTTGGAACAGCAACACCGGTTAAAATGCAGCAGGTTCTCACACTGCAGCAGCGTGTGCTCGTCTCCTGTAGTAGATTATATAAACCAAACACAACTGCACTGCGCAGTCGAGCGTGAGGATTATCCGGCGAGGGGCAAATCAAATGTACGATAAGAAGCAGGTAATAGACGGTGCCGCGAGTGCCAAATTATCTGCCGTCCCTGAGCTCGTTCAGACAGAAGACTGCGGTACAGGACGAACAAGTCGCTTTAACTGCGATCGCACCAGAATAGAATGAAGACGGCAATGCAGATGAGACACGGTTTAAAGATACACACGAGAGTTAAATACGGCTGGAAATCATGCTGGAATTTTTCAATCCCATTCAATCTGTATCCTGTTATTTGGCAAATTGCTGCCATTCCTATAGAGCAGCGGCCCCCAACCTTTTTTGCACCACGGACCAGTTCCTTATAAGATATAATTTCACCGGCCGCTCAGGTAAAACACGCTAGCACACCAGAGCTGACATTTTGAACTTGTAGGTTCGAAACTCAGCTCTGCCATCCGGCTGGGCTTGGCGGCTACATTAACAATGATTGGCTGTTGTTCATACAGGGTGGGAAGCCGGATAGGGACCTCTGCAGGCTGGTTGATGGCGTCTGCACAGAGTCAAGGAATAATGCATCGATCAGGGTGTGGCTCTCTTGTGGTACACAAAGCTGATCCATATATGAACTCGCCTCGTGCAGGTGAAAAGAAGCAGTCGGCTACTGCACACGTGTCGGAGGGGGCATGTGTTCATTTTGTTCCCCACAATCAGAAGAATTTCGCGGACGGGCGGGGCGGGCGCATACCAGGCTGGATGCTCTTCCTGATGCAAGCCTCCTTTTTCTCTCCAGGCTCGGGACCAGCGCTAAGAGCGCACTGACACAAGTGTCTGCCAATGGCGAGGCTGTTTCGACCCTCCGCCCGGACGTTAGCCAAACCTAAACATGCAGACTCCTGAACGGCTGGGTGATGGTCAATATGGGATAAGGGAAAATGCTGCGTGACTCTCTGTGCGTGATACGGATCCCCAGATGAACCCATCTGGATATAATTTCACGGACAAGCGGTGGCGGACGCATACCAGGCTGGATGCCCTTCCTGATGTAAAATGAAACTATACGACGGGAATGAAATAGGTGTCGACCACGTCAAGAGGTGGTTGAGGACCACTGCTTAAGAAAACTCACACATAATCCAAACAGAATCATTCTGATAACTCAGACAAGCTTTACTGTACATCGCTACATAGGTATTTAAGACCCTTCACGTTTACCTTGTCTGCCATGATCATGGACGAGCCCCCGTGAATCCCCAGGATGGGTATCAGCGTCTGCGAGGAAATAAAATCCAAAATCTGGGCGATGGCTTCCTGGTCGGTGCCGTCCCCGAACACCACACCGTGGATCTTAGTCCCAGACATGAGATCGCACACGTGAGTGATGATGCTCTTGGGATCCGTCTCATTGACCAGCAGCGTGACCACGTTGACGTCGATTGGGTCGTCCTTGCTCCATAAGGCCCGGATGTCCCGGTCCGAGATGTAGCGCGTCCGGCCCAGTATGACGGCAATGTTCAGAATAGGAACCTTCTCGGCCGTGTGCGCTACACTCACCAGGGTCAGGAGGGCTGGAAGAATCCGGAGTACCAGACTGGAAAACCCCATAGTGCTCGACTTCATTCCCTGTTGGTAGAAAACATGTGGTGTTAGCGGGATGCTCAAACTATTCGATTCCTTGTACTTTTATTTACTTGTTTATAAAAGTTTTGGCTTGAATTGGCATCGAGAGACGATTTAAAAGTAGAAAATTCTATAGTTCAGTCAGTGCAGGTACAATAACGAGCTGCACTCTCACCCCCACAGTCTACCCTATTACGTTTTGGTTACGTTACATGATCTAATGATCACATCCCGCCTATCAGTACCATCAGCGATTTTGGCAATACCTCCGCACGCCTAGTGCCTGGAGCCCCCACCCCCTCTGCCCGGATTGTGGATTTAACTTGGCACTAGGAAGTACCAGCATCGCTCCTGTAGTGTGAGACGTTAAGAAATTCGATTTGTGAGTCTCTCAGTCTCTGAGGCCTTGGAAAATTTCTGCCATCGGCACGAACGGCTAGTTCAAGCACAGCAACCAATAACAGCCTAGAAATGAAGAGAAAAGAAGAACCATGCCAAGTCCATGCCAGAAAACCAAACAAATCTGGTTGAACGGCATCAATTCTACCAAGTAAAGTGGCTAAAGTTCAAACTGAGTTAAACTGAGTTGGGTGAAAACTGCTATAAGACATATAAATAAATAAAACCTTATGTATAGAGTACAGTACTCTGAAGCTTCACAGCAAGTCAGGTTAATTGGAGCTGCTAAAATGGACTGCCAACCTGTCCAGTGTGTTTTGCCCAGGGAATTGTACCCACTGCGACCCTGATCAGGATAAATCGGTGTTAAAACAGACAATGAATGAATTAATTAATTAATATACAGTACAACAAATACAGTGGCTTGTGCAAAAGGGGTCTCGGTGGGTAGCACTGTCGCCTTACAGCAAGAAGGTCCTGGGTTCGATCCCCAGATCGATCCCCTCATGTCTGTGTGGGTTTCCTCCAGGAGCTCCGGTTTCCTCCCACAGTCCAAAGACGTGCAGTCAGGTTAATTGGAGCTGCTAAAATTGCTCTGTGTGTGTCTTTGCCCTGTGATAGACTGCCGACCTGTCCAGAGTGTTTCCTGCCTTTCGGCCAATTAATTGTACCCACTGCAACCCTGATCAGGATAAAGCGGTGTTGAAACAGACAATGAATGAATGAATGAATGAATGAATATACAGTACAACAAACACAATGGCTTGTGCAAAAGGGGTCTGGGGCGACATGGTGGCTCGGTGGGTAGCACTGTCTTCTCACAGCAAGAAGGTTCTGGGTTCGATCCCCACGTGAGGTGGTCCGGGTCCTTTCTGTGTGGAGTTTGCATGTTCTCCCCCGTGTCTGTGTGGGTTTCCTCCGGGGGCTCCGGTTTCCTCACACAGTCCAAAGACGTGCAGTCAGGTTAATTGGAGCTTCTAAAATTGCCCTGTGTGTGTGTGTGTGTGTGTGTATGTGTGTTTGCCTGTGATGGACTGCCAACCTGTCCAGTGTGTTTTGCCCAGGGAATTGTACCCACTGCGACCCTGATCAGGATAAATCGGTGGTAGAACAGACAATGAATGAATATACAGTACAACAAACACAATGGCTTGTGCAAAAAGGACCTGAATACTCTCTGAACCCACTGTTCACGTCCTTTTGTAGACTTTTCTCTTTTTACTCCCTGTGCAGTGTTAACCTCTGTCTCTGAGTAAACGGAGCTACTAAATATAAACATTTACTAGCAGCTGTCCTGCCTTCCAGGCCACATATAAATATATTTTAAGAGAGAAGCTGTGGGCCAGTTAAAATCCATCCACAGGCACATCAGGCCTGCTAACTGGACCTCAGAAGGGTCTTATATAGCGTTCAAATGCTGTCCTGTCAGGGCCATGCACCGACACCCCTCTGATTATTGTTTATATAACATACAGTTACATACAGTCGCACATATTTTACTTTCATGTTTATACATGCAGATGTTTAATACTTAATATATTCAAATGTAAAAGCAAAAAAAGGCCACAAGGGCGGCTACTTGAGCACCACCCGGGTCCATCTGTGCACATGCCTACATATTACATACCATGTACTAAATTATATACCATGTACTGTATACTGTGTACCAGTAATGCTTCATTATTTGAACACTATATAGCCAACAACATGTAATCATTCCTCCTAACTACTGAGTTTCACTGTTTTGGATGAAGGGCGACACGGTGGCTTAGTGGGTAGCACTGTCGCTTCACAGCAAGAAGGTCCTGGGTTCGATCCCCAGGCAGGGCAGTCCGGGTCCTTTCTGTACGGAGTTTGCATGTTCTCCCCGTGTCTGCGTGGGTTTTCTTCCGGGAGCTCTGGTTTCCTCCCACAGTCCAAAAACATGCAGTCAGGTTAATTGGAGACACTGAATTACCCTATAGGTGAATGGGTGTGTGTATGTACGTGTGTATGTGTGTGTGTGCCCTGCGATGGACTGATGCCCCGTCCAGGGTGTTACTGTGTGTGTAAATAGTATAATTTAGTACAAGAACTGCTCATCTGATTGGACTGAAGTGGATTAAAGCAGACCGCTACTCCACGCCAAAGTGCATGAAGCACACTGTCAAGTCAAGTGAAAGGAGATAATGTCTATTATAAGTCTATAAGACTATTTTAAATGGTTTGGATGTAGTAAAGTGAGATTTGATACATATACTGACAACATTTAAGGAAGGCTGTTTCCTATTTCAGCAGAACAATGTGCAGAATGAAATAATAATCAATAAACTTCACTAATGCACTTTCAGCTGAATGAAAACCATTCATGTTCCAAAATCTGCTCAGTAGATTTTAATCAGACGCTTTTAGTAGATTATTTTTCCCCCCAAATAGTCACTTCACAGCGTGCATGTATATTATTCTGCAAATACAACAGCACAAAATACTGTATTAGAGCCTGAAAAGGTTTTATATATGAATCCTGTGTTGCTATCTGGGCGATGAGGAGCTGGTGAAGAGCGGATGATGAAGATCCCACATGACACTGAAGCTGAGCAGCAAGCAGAGCAGAAGAGAAGCGCTCTGACATCATCACACCACAAACGTACATGCAGAGAAGGAGGTAATGAAGCCTCCTGAGCTAATGTGACCTACATGCAAGAGCATGGCGCGTATGATCACCGTAGATCATACGGATCAGAGAACGGACAGGTGAAAGTTGGATGAGACGCAATATGGCTGAAGCACAAATGACCACTGAAGCGTAATAACGGCATCGTAGTTTTTATTGGCTCGTGTAATGTGTAAGTAAAGGAGCTAATGAGAGAGTTTGCATTCGTTAGGGGCAGTTGTAGCCTAGTGGTTAAGGTACAAGACTGTTTGCCACTGTTGGGCCCTTGAGCAAGGCCCTTAACCCTTAATTGCTTAGGCAATATACTGTCACTACTGCAAGTCGCTTTGGAAAGTTGGGGTCTGATCACAGGGTCAGTCATTGTACAATACCTGTGGAGTCAAAAGGTTCAAGGGCCCAACTGTGGCTTGATGGCAGAGCTGGCATTTGAACCCACAACTCTACCCACTAGGGGTGTCCTGTCCTGTCCACTGACCATTAAAACCAGAGTACCAGTGTTAGAAATGTGTTTCAACTTTGTATCTTTTGTTTATGCTCATAAATATGAGGTACCAGCCTTGTAGTTACACGGTTGCCATTTTAAGCCCCACCATCACCAACTGGGCCCTTTAGCAAGGCCCTCAACTCTCAATTGTTCAAATTCTAATCAGTCATAATTGTAAGTCAAGTCGGGTTCGAATTCCGGCTCTGCTACCAGAGGGCTGGGCATCTTCTAGCAGGCATAATTGGCCTCCAGTCTGCTGGCTGGAAAAGACCAGACTAAGGGGTGGGGTTATCAGCGCTGTGGGAGGACCTTGGTTGCCCAGGACGCCTGTACAGAAGGTGGAGGAGCACAGAGACCGGGCGTGGCTCTCTGTACTCAAAAGTATGGGTGAATAAGAAAGGATTTGTGGGGATATATACCCTCCTTGGAGGCCCCAGCAGTGGATTGGCTATGCTAAATTGGGAGAAAAGGGGAGGAAAAGGCATAAAAAGATAATAAAAAAGAAGTCCACACAGTCAAGCAAGCTTTACCCTGCTACGAGTTACGAGGCTCCTCTAAACTCTGCAGAAGTTTCATGGCTGGATAATCAGAAGTACGTACAGAGAAGAAAACGTTGAGTCATTAAATCCACACTGTACCTGCGGCACTGTACCTGCGGCACTGTACCTACTACCAAGCGCTTTTATTATTATGCTTTATTCCTTCTATCAGGTGCATTGCAGAAAGTGAGAGGATGAGTGAGGATAAGGGATTACCTTCAGATTCCTAAATCAGGGTCTCAATTGTGTGTTCCAGCAGAACCAATAAATGGCTAAATCAGCTTATTAAGCTTTTGGAATTGCCTTTCCAAAGTCCTGATCTCAACTCTTTATCTTTATCTCCACCTCGACTCTTAATTGTCTGTATTATTGTCTGTACTCGAGTTCGGTCCATGCCTGATAACCAACTAATTTGCTTGAGATTTACTGTTATTGAAGCACGGTCAAAGATTGTTTGTACCTGAAGCTTGTAGACCTTCTAGGCTATGGCTTGAAAATGGAACACCTTTATATGTGCAGTTGTAGCCTAGTGGTTAAGGTACAGGGCCAGTAATGGAAAGGTTGCTTGTTCAAGCCCCATCACTACCAGGTTGTCACTGTTGGGCCCTTGAGCAAGGCCCTTAATCCTCAATTGCTCAGTTATGGCTGAAAACAAGAATATCCGATTTGGCTGTTGCAGCCAAGCCTAGCTGGACTAATAATCAGAAGGTCGCTGGTTCAAACCTCACCAGTGCCAGGTTGCTACTGTTGGGCCCTTGAGCAAGGCCCTTAACCCTCAATTGCTTGGACAGTATACTGTCACAGCACTTGGTGTATTGGGTGCTTTGTATGTACAAACCCCCTTCTGGAAAACAAGAATGTCTGATTTGGCTGTTGTAGCCTCTGATTAGTAATCAGAAGGTTGCTGGTTCAAACCTGACCACTGCCAGGTTGCTACTGTAGGGCCCTTGAGCAAGGCCCTTAACCCTCAATAGCTCAGACAGTACACTGTCACAGTACTGTAAGTCGCTTTGGATCAAGGAGTCCGCTAAATGCTGTGAATGTAATTGTTGTCTTAAACCTTTCACTGATCAACTTAATTATATTTAATAAATCCAAACATTTATTCATGTTTGCAACACACTCAGAAAAGTTGGGACAGAGGCATGTTTACCGCTTTTTGGTATTTTTTTTTTATTACAATACACTTTTTAATAGTTTGGAAACTGTGGAAACTAATTATTGCAGTTTTGTGAGCACTCTGTGATGCCATGCTGTTGTAGAATGCTGAAAGTCTGAAAGTCTGGCATCGTCCTGCTTAAATAACCGTGGACTTTCTGGGGAGAAAATAGCAGCATATGTCTCCCTAACATCCTAAAATCCCGAATTCTGTCATCACATTTGTGCAAGTCACCCAAGCCTAGGCGCTAATGCAGACCCATAGCATAACAGATCTTTCGGCTTTCATATCTCTCAACGATAACAGTCTGGATGGTCCTTCTCATCTTCTTATGTTCTTTTTTATCTGTTTGGCACAATGTGGTGAGCTACGACCCATCTTTAGTTCCAGAACTGAGCCTTTGGTGGCTCCTCTTTTAATAGCCGATTATGACGCCCCTTCACCTGTTACCAATTCACCTGATTACTGTGGAATCTTGAATATTCTATAAATGTTTGACTCTTTATTTCATTTCTGTCCCAACTTTTTTGACCGTGTTGCAGACATCAGATTTAAAATGTGTTTATATTTACAAAATATAATCAAGTTGGTCAGTAAAAATATGAAGTAAATAATAGTAAAGGTTTAAGAGAATCTATTTAGGTCTGTCTATATAAACTCATGACTTTAAGTGAATCATTGCTGGCTGTACACAACTCAGGGAACCTGGGTTTAAGCCTTGAGTTTGGCATGTTCTTTCTTTCCCCACCTCCAACCAAGGTGTAGGGGTGCATGCTCTGTGGTCCTGCCATTCGCCTTATATTTCAAAATAGGCTCTTGACCCACCATGACCGGAATAATCCATCTGGCAGATAAACCATCCATTCATAGTCTGTTTTACCACCACTGCTTCATCCTGGTCAGGGTTGCGGTGGATCTGATTAATTTGGTCAAAGACAGGAAACACCTTGGACAGGTCCATTACAGGGCAGACAGTCTTTGGGCTTGTGGGAGGAAACTGGAGCACCCGGAGGAAACCCACATAGACACGGGGAGAACATGCAAACTCCACACAAAAATGACCCTGGGGAATCGAACTCAGACCCTTCTTGCTGTGAGGCGACGGTGATATCCACTGTGCCACTGTGCCACCTCTGGCAGCTACCATTAACATTTACATTTTAGGCATTTATCCAGAGTGACTTACAAATATGACTGAACACGATTTTATCACAACTTGCTCAGGGGCCCAACAGTGGCAACTTGGCAGTGAGCTACCGCTGCCTGCTACTGCTGCATCAAGACTAAATACTACCATGTGTCTAGTGTCTATGTTGGCATGTTCTTCACTTAGGTTTCCCCCTGGGTTCTCCAGTCTTCCCATGGCAACCGTGTGTGTGTGTGTGAGTGTGTGTGTGTGAGTGTGTGTGTGTGTGTGTGTGTGTGTGTTCGCTGGAGGTGATGTTAATTTCTGCAAGAATTAGCTTTATGCACCACGTGCGCCCCCTGTCGGTGCGTCCTCACCGGTCCGT
This sequence comes from Trichomycterus rosablanca, assembly GCF_030014385.1. Classification (NCBI taxonomy): domain Eukaryota; kingdom Metazoa; phylum Chordata; class Actinopteri; order Siluriformes; family Trichomycteridae; genus Trichomycterus; species Trichomycterus rosablanca. Next base: position 19,565,477 of record NC_086009.1, read on the forward strand.
ACAGCCTCGCAACCTGATTCCGATTTAGGACGCGCATCGTGCGCGATTAATGTCGTGCTGGTGCTGATTTTATGCTAAGGTTACGTGTGCACTTTGTATACTGTAAACGTCTCGAATGGAGCATGCAATCTGTTTTATTCAACTAAGAAATGCTTCAGGTACAGACTTGTTCAAGGCAGGCGGACTGAAACAGCAAAGCTTGCTGTTTTTTGTTCGCAGGAGCACAAATATGTGCAATTTCATGTCTGACTAAACATTTGGAGAATAAATGTGATGTAGATCGTTTTGCATTGTGATCGTGCAGTGCGTGTGGGACGCAGGGACTCCGGAGACTCACTCGTATGATCGATTAGTTTCCCACCAACACTAAGATCAGAAAGTCCTACAGATTTACATTTGATTTCCAACCCAAGTCTTGTGCATTCTGTTTATGTAGCTGTATTTATTATGTATCTATTACATTCCCCTATTGCATTTATTTCTGCATGCACCATGACGCATGATGCAGGGTTCGCACACCAGCTCTCTTAAATCCTACCTAAAATGCAAACCAGACTTAAAGAGTGGTTTAAATACAATTCAGATGTCGCACCGAGGGACTCTCATGCATAGCAGAACGTCTTTAACACTGTATTCCTTGCACAATCTTGTGCACTTTGGAGCGCGTATGCGTAAAAACAGAACCGCGTTCGCACAGAACAGCGCGAAACCAGAACAAGCAAACCCCCCGTACTCACAGCATCATCTCTCCTCCAGACTGGTCCAGAATTGCAGTGGTGGACATGGCAGCAGCCTTCTGGGTCCTGCCTGGCTACAGATGATCGAACGATCCCGCTTATTATCCCGCTTAGATCACATTAAATCCAAAGTGGTTTGTTGGCGTCTGCGAGCTTTAGCCATGACTTTGTGCCCGCGATACCGCATCCAGCGCTGGATAGCAGTGCGCGCACACATACACAATCAGAGACACACCAGCATCCGTAGCAGCATCAGCATCATCAGCATCAGTGGGTCTGAGAGTGAAGAACAGGGGAGCGGGATGCACTGCGCTCCTGATCCTCCAGCGTTACTCACACAGCACCAGCATGAAATCCCAGCAAACTTTATGCTGCTGCAGCGAAATCTTACTGTCAAATCTGCAAGCACCAGAGATTCACATTTTTAAATAAAAAAAATGCACCAAATTAAGAAATCTGTCCTTGTAGAGCCATTCTTGCATGGATTTAGATGCTGCTGGAGGATCCAACCCAGCCTCAGCGTCTATGCAGATGCAGCCAGATGTACATCTCTAAACTCCTACTCCTCAGGAAATCAGTGATGTCATACAGTATATCCTAACAAGCAGCACACAACCTCCACCCTGCTACAACACCTTCTGGAGAAGAGGTCTCAGATCAGACAAACCAAAAATCGACTTATTTAAGTAGTATTATGATCTGAGGCTGTTGCTGACCATAATAATTAAGAAGGATTCTTATATTCTGGACACAGTTTGGTGTTGTAACTGGGCAGTGACCCATAAAACACACACACACACACACACACACACACACATTAAATTGGTATTGGAATGGTTAAATCCAAATCTGTAGACATGATCTGAACACATTGGTGGGACCAAATCTACAGGGGGTTCCTGCCATCCTTAAACAAAGAACAGATGGGAACACTGATGGAGCATTATACAAATCTAGTGAGAAATTCTGATTGAGATTATACAGTCTTGGATAAATCAGACTGAAATGAAGCTTTTAGAACGTTCCAAAGCTTAACCCTTTGAAAAATATGTAGATCAAGTCTTCTGCAGAAAACCATATAACCCTGGAAGTGTAATCATATCAGATTGCTCTGACTGCCACCAAATTTCGGACTTTGGATGGGCCAAGTGACACCAAGATTCATTATTTGCATGTTGTAGGAGGATGTAGGAGAAACTGGAGGAAACCCACACAAGTATGGTGAGAAAGTCTTTACAGACAGTCATTTATGGTGAGGATTGAACCCAGACCCACAGTACCCAGGTTACTTACCAGCAATTCCATGCCACAGTTATTTATTTCTTTAATTTTCCTTCAAACCGCATGGTGGGTAGCACTGTCGTCTCACAGCAAGAAGGTCCTGGGTTCGATCCTAAGGTGGGGCGGTCCGGGTCCTTTCTGTGTGGAGTTTGCATGTTCTTCCTGTGTCTGTGTGGGTTTCCTCCGGGAGCTCCGGTTTCCTCCCATAGTCCAAAGACGTGCAAGTGAGGTGAACTGGAGATACTAAATTGAACTGATGAATCTTAATGAGTAATTACCTGTCCTGTCATAAATGCAACCAAAGTGTGTAAAACATGACATTAAAAATCCTAATAAATAAATAAATAAACTCCATAGCATGACTAATCTTCATATTTAATCTACATAAATGCACAAACAGGCCTCAATAGAGCCAGACATTCATTTTAAAGAAGTAACCTGTTCTCATTTAGTATTACCTACAATGAGGGGAAAATAAAACCATTTGTGAGCGCGTCTATAAAACACAGATTAAACCATAATTACCAAAATGATTTCCCAAGATGCGCATCCACATCGTAAAAAATCCCCCGACTCGCATTAATACCTGCAGTTTCTGTTGTTGTTGTTGTTACAGCCGGGTTGAGTAGGTCATACAAGACTGAACGATTATTGGTACTGTACCTGTACCCATTCCCCCTCCTAGTCTTTAAATTCGGACTCTGACTATCACTGGGGATTAAATGTAAAAACATAACAAATTAAACAACAGCAAAAAAAAAAAAAAAAAACAAGCAAACCGAAGCAGAGATCTTGTTTAGCCGTGGGGGATCTTCGTGTTTTCTCTCTGTATTATGTGCCTGGTGCAGGGTATAATGTGGCGATGAGAAGTCGGATCATGTCTGAGACGTAATGCAAAGTGAATGGCTTTGTGAAAGCCAACGAAAAAAATGCAAGTGCAGCACGATTAGGATGTGACTGTGGAACCACAGATCTCTACATGCTCTGGTGTGGAGGGCTTCTTCAACAGGCTTTACATTTAGTTTAGTCGGAATAAAATGTTTGTGAACCTTTGGATTTGGTCTGTATTAATTACTTACAGAAAAAGTGAGCGTGAACCTGTCGTTCATGGGAAACATCTGTGAAACTTTTGATTCAGTTATAAATACATTTTATCCTGTCCAAGCTCTCCGAGCCCTGATTCTGCAAAGCAGCAACAACAAAATCAAACTCTTAGAATTTAAAGTGTAGCCTAAATGCAGCCTCTCTTGGTCAGTAAGGTGGTACCCTCATGAGTACTTTACTTTATAATTGTTTACATACAAAAGTGCAGAAGGAGTCATTTAGGATACAACGGTGTATTACGTTACTTAGTGAAGCTTAGGATTCAATAATGTGCATGAAAAAATATACAAAAACTAAAGACACCAAGGGCGGCGGTGTCTAAGTGGGTAGCACTGTCGCTTCACAGCAAGAAGGTCCTGGGTTCGATCCCCAGGTGGGGCGGTCCGGGTCCTTTCTGTGTGGAGTTTGCATGTTCTCCCCGTGTCTGCGTGGGTTTCCTCCGGGAGCTTTGGTTTCTTCCCACAGTCCAAAAGCAGTCAGGTTAATTGCCGACACTGAATTACCCTATAGGTGAATGGGTGTGTGTGTGTGTGTGTGTGTGTGTGTGTGTGTGTCTGCTCTGTGATGGACTGGTGCCCCGCCCAAGGTGTTACTGTGTGCCTTGCATTAATTGAAAAGCTGAGATAGGCTCCAGCACCCCCTTGATTAGATAATTGGTTAAGAAAGTGAGTGAGTAAAAACATCAAATTTGAGGTGCCCTTTAGGTTTGCACCCCAGTGTCAATTACTGTACGTTTAAATACAGTCATGGTCAAAAATATTGGCACCCCTGCTCTTCTTTCAGACCATTTTTGCAGTTCTTATTAAAAAAGCTGTGATTGGAAGGCAAATCTAATTCCTCACAGAGCTGCACAAATAGATAGATTCTTCCTCTGACCATGAATGAATTCCTTACATCTCTTTACTGGTCTCTTTGGACCACGCTTCTTTTGCCAACTGGTCCAGGTCTCCCAGTTTTGAAGGGTACCTTCTTCTAACTGCTGTTTTTCATTTTAACTTTATTGTCATCATGCTAGTACAGAGTTGTACAGTATAATGAAATGATGTTGAGCTGTTTCTCCAGGGCACTGATTAAGAATGAAGAGTATTACAGTAAGAAGCTTCAAGAAGTGCAAAAGCAGTGGGCGGGAATATCTGGATCGATGCATTTAATAAAAACATAAAAAAAATTTGTGAGTGATTAATTCAAGCAGAATGTGTTTGTCTCTTATTATAGGAATAAATATCAGACAACAGCAAAAAAAAAAAAGGAAATTAAAAAGCTTTGCCAACTAAATGCATGTGTCATTCTCTCTATTTAATAAAGTGGGATGAACGTTACACAACTGAAAGAGTCAGTGATGCACAGCAGTATGGGTCCGGTTCTGTTTTTCCTGAACATACAGAAGATGTATATGATGTCTGCTGTAAATGACCCCTGGGTGTGAGTGAGTGGGAGAATAAATGAGCCTTGTGATAGATTGGCGCCTGTACAGCTACCCTGTTGCCGATTTGTAAAAATAAATAAATGAATGAATACATTTACCTTCTGTTATAAATGTGCTATTATTTATGATATAGCATTAATATTTTATGTTTGAATAAAGCTACAAACAAGCTCCATGTGTAGAATGCAAATCCATGAGAACAGTGTGTAATGCATTTTAGAACTAAACACTTATAGATCATGAGATGGGTGCAGAAATGATGTAAGAATCTTTCATTACAGCCATGATGGTAAATCTGATCAACACAAATGCTTTGTAGATAGATAGATAGATAGATAGATAGATAGATAGATAGATAGATAGATAGATAGATAGATAGATAGATAGATAGATAGATAGATAGATAGATAGATAGATAGATAGATAGATAGATAGATAGATAGATAGATAGATTCAAAAAAGCTCTTAAGGATTGACACAGACACGGTTGTAAAAGTAATAGTAAAAGCAATTGATTTTAATAGTGAAATCAATTTATTACTTAGCTGAGGATCGATCTCATAATGCAAACTCTCACACAGCTTTACAGAAGAGAAAGGTGGATACCGTCCGCCCTGTCGTAGTATTTATAACCCGCTTTACTGCCCCTTCAGACTAACTCTGCACAGCGACCCAGCCCAAGGCCGACTTTCCACACCAAACTTGTTTATCATCCTACAAGAGTAGTCAGCTTGTTAAGAACATGGCGTACTTCCATAAGAATGCATAAGTATCAAAAGTGTGTGTGCGGGGGTGCCCATGCCAAGGTCAACATATCTCTGGACTTTAGAAACCTTCCAAAAGTCTCTTCTACCTCTGCTAATTGAACTAAGAAAGCAGAAACAGACAGACAGACAGACAGACAGACAGATAGGCAGGCAGGCAGGCAGGCATGCAGACAGACAGACAGATAGAACAGACAGATAGGACAGACAGACAGACAGAATAGACAGACAGACCGACAGATAGATAGGCAGGCAGGCAGACAGACAGACAGACAGACAGACAGATAATGTCTGGCTTGGTTTAACCGCGACCTTGACCAGGTAGAAAACTGGTAGAAATCGAGTAACTTAACCCCGCTCACACATAAAAGTTCTGACTTGGCCCCGCCCTCTGCGTTACAGCGTCGTGTTGCTAGTGGAAGCTCCAGTGAAAGAGAGAAACACCGTGTAACTGTTTTAACCGAATTTATCAGCCGACGTTCCTTCATTTACAGATTCAAGTGAGTAATAAATAATGTTGTTAATTAATAATAAACGGCAGCAAATGTGTCGTCTGAGTAATAATGGGGCGGAGCGCCGGCGAGTGTTTTCTAGCTAATGCTAACGAGCTAACTGCTGCTAAATTCCTCATATTGTACACGAATGGATTTCTTCAAAGCTGAGATGAACAAATAATACTTTAACAGTTGTTATAAATGTTTTGTTATAAATATCGGTTGTTTTAGACGGTTTACTAATGTAGAAGATGTTTATCTAGCTAAATTACTTATGGCCCGTGTTTACAAAAGCTAGACCAGGTGGCTAACTGTATGTTAGCTTGACTAACGGTCGCTTTTCGGCATAATCAAGTTGCACTTAGGTTTAATTTTAATAAAAATATAAAGCTCCTTTTTATCTTACCTTTTAGCTTATATAACCATATATAGCTTTTTAGTGAAGCTGCAAATAGACAGTATAGCACTGCATGGCTAATAAAACAGTTCACAATGTTCCAGGTAATTATTATGATATATTATACTTAAGTAAGTAAATATATATATATATTATCCACTTCATCCTAAACATTGGGTAAACGGTGTATCAACAGTTAAAGTACTAGAGTAGTAATCAGAAGGTTGCTGGTTCAAGCCCCACCTCTGCCAGGATGCCCACGTTTGGTCCCTAGTTAAGCTCTAAACCCTTAATTGATTGGATTGTACTTGTTTGCACAGTTAATGCCATAAATATATGTAATATAGAAACACACAGTGCCAGTGTTGGGTGCCAGTCAGTGACTGGACATCAAACACTCACCCATTCACACACTCACCTACACAATGAATGATTCCTTTGGTTGGTCCTAAGGGTGCACTGTGCATCATCCACGATTTCCCACTGATTTTATGAATATAATTATTCAGACCTTAGGTACATTGGTCACCATTTTATTTTAATAGTTTGGCAAATGTGCATTGTTAGAATATATTTATTTCTTTAGTTAACTTTATAGCTATGAGTTACAGTGTATCACAAAAGTGAGTACACCCCTCACATTTCTGCAGATATTTAAGTATATCTTTTCATGGGACAACACTGACAAAATGACACTTTGACACAATGAAAAGTAGTCTGTGTGCAGCTTATATAACAGTGTAAATTTATTCTTCCCTCAAAATAACTCAATATACAGCCATTAATGTCTAAACCACCGGCAACAAAAGTGAGTACACCCCTAAGAGACTACACCCCTAAATGTCCAAATTGAGCACTGCTTGTCATTTTCCCTCCAAAATGTAATGTGATTTGTTAGTGTTACTAGGTCTCAGGTGTGCATAGGGAGCAGGTGTGTTCAATTTAGTAGTACAGCTCTCACACTCTCTCATACTGGTCACTGAAAGTTCCAACATGGCACCTCATGGCAAAGAACTCTCTGAGGATCCTAAAAGACGAATTGTTGCGCTACATGAAGATGGCCAAGGCTACAAGAAGATTGCCAACACCCTGAAACTGGGCTGCAGCACAGTGGCCAAGATCATCCAGCGTTTTAAAAGAGCAGGGTCCACTCAGAACAGACCTCGCGTTGGTCGTCCAAAGAAGCTGAGTGCACGTGCTCAGCGTCACATCCAACTGCTGTCTTTGAAAGATAGGCGCAGGAGTGCTGTCAGCATTGCTGCAGAGATTGAAAAGGTGGGGGGTCAGCCTGTCAGTGCTCAGACCATACGCCGCACACTACATCAAATTGGTCTGCATGGCTGTCACCTCAGAAGGAAGCCTCTTCTGAAGTCTCTACACAAGAAAGCCTGCAAACAGTTTGCTGAAGACATGTCAACAAAGGACATGGATTACTGGAACCATGTCCTATGGTCTGATGAGACCAAGATTAATTTGTTTGGTTCAGATGGTCTCAAGCATGTGTGACGGCAATCAGGTGAGGAGTACAAAGATAAGTGTGTCATGCCTACAGTCAAGCATGGTGGTGGGAATGCCATGGTCTGGGGCTGCATGAGTGCAGCAGGTGTTGGGGAGTTACATTTCATTGAGGGACACATGAACTCCAATATGTACTGTGAAATACTGAAGCAGAGCATGATCCCCTCCCTCCGGAAACTGGGTCGCAGGGCAGTGTTCCAGCATGATAATGACCCCAAACACACCTCTAAGATGACCACTGCTTTATTGAAGAGGCTGAGGGTAAAGGTGATGGACTGGCCAAGCATGTCTCCAGACCTAAACCCAATAGAACATCTTTGGGGCACCCTCAAGCGGAAGGTGGAGGAGCGCAAAGTCTCGAATATCCGCCAGCTCCGTGATGTCGTCATGGAGGAGTGGAAAAGCATTCCAGTGGCAACCTGTGAAGCTCTGGTAAACTCCATGCCCAGGAGAGTTAAGGCAGTTCTGGGAAATAATGATGGCCACACAAAATATTGACACTTCAGGAACTTTCAATAAGGGGTGTACTCACTTTTGTTGCCGGTGGTTTAGACATTAATGGCTGTATATTTAGTTATTTTGAGGGAAGAATAAATTTACACTGTTATATAAGCTGCACACAGACTACTTTTCATTGTGTCAAAGTGTCATTTTGTCAGTGTTGTCCCATGAAAAGATATACTTAAATATCTGCAGAAATGTGAGGGGTGTACTCACTTTTGTGATACACTGTATATTACAACCATATGTATATGTTTGCACCCTGGAACTTCCTACTGTCCCTTTGATCAGTCTGTTACTTCCACATCCTGAAAGTATTCAAACCTTGTACAACAGCTGCCTGCTTTCATTGTCTACCAACACCCCCTTTTTTTTTAGCTATTTATTCTTGTTAATTTCCCAAATAAAAGTAGAAGATTCAGGGCTCTATAGTGCGACCAATTTGGTCGCACATGCGACCTATTTTCTCAATGGTGCGACTAAAAAAAATCTTAGGTCGCACCGGCGCGACCAGGCGTCCGATGGAAAAAAAAAACAACAGACACACATTAGGCCAATATCATGGTCTAAACCAATCAGAGATGGTGAAGGGCGGGACAATATTGTAGCGGTGATATGTGAGCGACATTCAGCTCAGCCAATCAGAATGCAGCACCAGGTTTATACACGTGCGTTCGGACGTTCTGCAGTAAGTTTAGTTTTGTATATGAGACTCGCCGGATGTTCCAGAATGGAAGTTCGGGTTCTGGAGCTCGGCGGTGTAAAGTGTCGTAACGCTCACTGAAGTCCTGACTAAACAGTTAAAGTGACTCTACCCTGCCGTGTGCCTTTATTCCCACACCTCCACCACCGCACAGCAAAAGACCCGCAGCATCCCCACCGGACAGCGGCTAGGTGAGCCGACCCTCTACAGTAGCAAGGGGCTAATGCTAGCGGTAAAGTGCCGCGATAGTGAAAGTAAAAGCACGACAATGTTTTCGTTAAGTAAAATATAAAAATAACTGAAAGACCATAATATATTACAATACATGTAGTCAAAATACGCAGTGAGTGCACCGCAAGCGATTTTGGGAATCTGTGTAAAAGATACAGTAAAACCGATAATACTGTATAATGCACTGCATTTAAGATTACACTCTAACACTCTAGAGCCCCATACACACACACACACACACACAAACATATGCATATCATTTTAAATATACACACACATATACTGTAAATAGATATACACACACATTTACTCTATTATTATTTTTATAATTTTTATAAGTGTGCTATAATTAGTCTATAATACTATAATTAACTGTAAAGAGCATGGGAAGACATTGGCCGGCAATAGTATATTTGTGACTGGTTCTAATACATTTTGAATTGAAAGGCTGAAAAAGCCCAATGCATCTATAAAACACATTACATGCCGCGATAAATGCACTGCCCAAGTGTCCCCTCTCCCCACTGCCTTTTAGTGGCAGGCAGCAGCAAACAGATCATCAGACGAGGCCATGTTGACCAGATTGTTAGTTATTTACAAGTCAATATTGCCTGTATGGACAGTGATTTAAAAAAAAAAAAAAAAAAGTGAACCTGTAAAACTGCGGTGTTAAATGCGATGCGGTCGAAAATTTGGGTGCACCTAACTTTTGTGCTGGTGCACCTAAGAAAAAAAGTTAGGCGCACCAGTGCAACCAGTGCAAAACGTTAGTCTAGAGCCCTGAGATTGTCGGTACTCGGACGTGTCTGTGTCTCTGTTCCTTCGTCTTCTCCTGGGCTCAACAAGAGGACCGAGCTCAGTAAAGAAGCCAAGAGGAATCTATCAACTGGTGGAGAATATTCCATAAAAGCCTAAATCTATCAAATGGTAGCATTCTCCACCAGTTGATAGATTCCTCTTGGCTTCTTTACTGAGATCTGTTGAGCCCAGGAGAAGATTTTTGGTACTCGGCCGTGTCTGTGTCTCTGTGCCTTTGTCTTACCTGGGCTCAACCGAGCTCAGTAAAGAAACCAAGAGGAATCTAGAGGAAACTGGTGGAGAATATTCCATAAAAGCCTAAATCTATCATGCATGTATGAATTTTTACAATAATTTTTGCATGTAATTAAAGTTACCAGTCAAATGTAAATGTTTTTTAATCACCATAGCAAATAAGAGTAGGTAAATAATTCCTAATTAGTAAATCTGTTTTTTTTTTTTTTTTGTTCATTTAAAGCAGTTGCAAGAAACAGAATTGGCATTCCCGGCACAGCAGAATAGATTTATTGATTTATTTATGTTGTTAAACTGTCAGTTAAGGAACTCCACAATAACTCACAATATTGCTCTTGGTTTTCATGCTTATGGTTATTATGAAATATATGAATTTAAAGTTATGTAAATGCTTGTTAAAATAAGGCACTGTTAGTAAAGCTAGAAGAAAATCTGTTCTTGTTCACTTTTTTCCTGGGCAAAAGTATAATTTAACACTTTATTTTCCTTTCTGAATATTTGTAAGACATGAAAAGGAAACGATCTGTTGAGGGCACTAATGAGAATGGCACACCGTCCTCGTCTGGCAAGGTGTCAACATCTGAGGTAAATTTGCTTATACGTTTATAAATAAAGTCGAAATGCATTTTAACAGGTTGTTATTTTACAGGTTGAGCTGAAATTTATATGCAATTTATATTAAAGCCTTCTGCAGCTGTGCCAGTCTGATTAAAACACATACTTATTTGTCCAAAAAAAGGCTAAAACAAACAGACATTACCATTCATTTAAAGACTGTTGTGCAAAAAAGAAGCCCTTGCTCCCACCTCCTGAGCCAGTGGTTATAAAGCGATTATTAAGCTGCACCTGATCAGTCTGACAAATTACCGTAAATCATAACGTAACTGTCCAGGTTTTCTTCCAGACCTTGGCAAAAGATCACTGATTCATGTACTTATATTCACGTAGCTATAGTCAGTGACTATAGTATAGTCAGGGTCAGAGGTAGCCTAGTGGGTAGAGCTTTGGGTTATCAACCGGAAGATTGGCGGTTCAAATCCAGGCTCTGCTATGCAGCCACTTGGGTCCTTGAGCAAAGTCTTTAACCCTGTCTGCTCCAGGGTGCGATGGCTGACCCTGCGCTCTGACCCCAGCTTCCAAACAAGCTGGGATATGCGAAGAAAGAATTTCATTGTACTGTACACGTGTATATGTATATATGACGAATAAAGGATCTCTGACAAATCTATCTTAGTCTTTCACAATCACTAAGGAGAATTTAGGAAGCAGTGCAATAAAGTTAAATAGCATTTTTAAGCTTATACACCATCAAATTAAGGCAGCTTAAAAGCTTCTTCGGTCTTAATAACAGTCAGTAAACGCTGATGTGCGCGATCGCAGGTTCGGGAGAGGATCTCCAAAGAAGTGCAGTCTGCAATGGAACAGTCTGACTCCATGCTAAAAACTCTGATGGACCGAATTCACGAGGTTGACAGTGAACCCAAATACGACGTACGGATCAAGAACCTGGAGGTACACACACACACACAGAGCAAGAACATCCATCTAATTAGATTATACAGCGCTGTTGGCCGTGTGCTCTGTACAAAGCGTGTTCGTATTTGCATTTCCTGTGTACAGATGCATGTAAAGAAAGTGAAGCGGAGAGGAGACACCGTATTCGCATTCATCAGGAAACATGGGAACTCCGAGCTGCTGCAGACTCAGGTGCAGGTATTTCCAATCTCGCTCTGTTTGCTTTTTATCTCCTCGTTCCAGGCTGAATTGGAGAGATTAAAATCATTATAATTATACTCATCATTAGCCTTTACTATTCAATTCCACCTACAAGCCTGAGGAAAGCAAGTTAACTCATTAAAAAGTGATTCAGAAGGCTGGAAATAAGACATACTTAAAGTTGTTCGGATTACCTCTCTATGATGGTTCAGTAACATACTTTTCTACTGAGACGTCTGTGTGTGCATTACATAATTGGCTAAGCAAGAAAATCCATCACCGCCGAGCTTCACAGTTTGTTCAGGACCTACTTTTTAAGTGTCTGCTGGGGTCTAACGACACACTCGGCTCTCCGTTCGACGTCGTTTAATTATGGCTGGCATAGGGAAGAGATTTCGCTCCAGCGTTTTCTCTCTCTCGGTTCATCCTTTTGTTTAAACGGTCGTTAGAGACGGCTGAAATCGACCTGAAACGGATCGAAGACGACGCCGCTTTATGTCATTTTCATGAAAAAAAAGAGGTTTAATATTCAAACCTATTTTTAAGTGTCTAAAACTCACTGCACACTCGTACTGAACAAGAAAATGAATGCAGTAGAACCTTAATATTCATCTGCAACTCTACTCATATAACACTATAATTCGTGCACTAATCACACGGGCCAGCCCGACCAGTCTGAGTCACCCGATCAGTCATTTGCTATGCACAATTTGTCCAAGCTCTGTGAAAACGCTGGTTTATTTTATTGCTTTTTATTGAAAACTAGTGTAATCATGGGTCCAGAAAAGATCAGTGATTTAAGCAACCCTAACAGGAAAGCAGGGCACCCAGGTGGCACAACGGGATATTCCACTAGCACACCAGCACTGAGATTCCGAACACCCCGGTTCGCTGGGTGCCATCTAGCGAGTACAATTGGCAGTGCCCGCAACAGACAAAATTGCACGCCGAGTCTGCTGGGTGGGAAAAGGCCGGACTAAGTGGGTGGGGTCTTTAAACGCTGTGTAGGGACTCTAGTTAGCAGACCGAGGCGCCTGTGCTTAAGTGGAAGGGCAGAAAGGGGTTGAGGAGTGTAAACGGATTGGAAGGGGCGTGGAGCAGGCAAATATACCCTCCCCAACCGTCATGTATACCCCAATCGGGATTCCCAACTGTGGAAAACTAATTGGCTATGTTACATTTTGGTAGAAAAAGGAATAAAATGTGTGAAACGGAAATTAAACTCACAAAAGAACTCGTGTATCAGAACTGGCCGCTCAATATGATGTAGTGAAATCGACCAAGTTGCCCATATAGCCCTCATCAGTACAAGTAAAGTGCACTTAAATTTTCATATATTTCTTGTACATATATTGATTTATTTTATATGTGTTTATTTATTAGGGATTAAAGGTTTAAGCGATCTTGTGTGGGTCTGGAACGGATTAATCCGATTCACATTACTGAAGTGGTTCAGGTATCATAAGGGTGGCACTGTCACCTCACAGCAAGAAGGTCCTGGGTTCGATCCTTGGGTGGAGTGGTCCGAGTCCTATCTGTGTTTGCATGTTCTCCCCGTGTCTGTGTGGGTTTCCTCCCACAGTTCAAAGACGTGCAAGTGAGGTGAATTGGAGATACAAAATTGTCCATGACTGTGTTTGATATTAAACTTGTGAACTGATCTGTCATGAATGTAACCCAAGTATGTAAAACGACGTTAAAATCCTAATAAAATAAGTAAAACTAGGTATGGGAGAAGTCTGTGTGCTCACTGGATAGAAGTGTCCACTAAATGCCATAAATATAAATAATACAATACTGAGCTAAGTTATTTGTTACTTTATTAAAGTAATCTGACTATATAATGAATACGCCCTCCCCCCCAACACCTCCGTGTCCGTGATGCACTGCTTCCTCCTCTGTTAAATAAAATACATTTAGACGTACTGTGTTGAATGATTTCGGCTTCTATGTGTAAGGACAGCATATACAGTACGTTTGTGAGTCATATAAACACAGTGACTCACACAGTCAGTATTCACAACAGCAGCAGTGATGAGGAATACAGATTTAATACTGTAGAGGAATCCAAGGTCACTGTTAAGAGAAGCAAACGTTTTAACCCACGTCACGTTCCTCAAAGAGCCAGAAGCTGTTCAGCACACACATATTACACCTAACTGGAGGAGAGGGTAGCACTGTCGCCTCACGGCAAGAACGTCCCGGGGTTCGATCCCCAGGTGGGGCGGTCTGGGTCCTTTCCCGTGTGGAGTTTGCATGTTCTCCCTGTGTCTGCGTGGGTTTACTTCGGGTGCTCCGTTTTCCTCCCACAGTAAACACTAAATTGTCCATGACTGTGCTGGATATAACCTTGTGAACTGATGAACCTTGTGTAACGAGTAACTACCGTTCCTGTCATGGATGTAACCAAAGTGTAAAACATAACGTTAAAATCCTAATAAACAAACAGACAAACAAAACTGGAGACCTTACGAGGTTTTTACTGCTGAGTTATGAAGTACAGGGGTTGGACAAAATAACTGAAACACCTGGTTTTAGACCACAATAATTTATTAGTATGGTGTAGGGCCTCCTTTTGCGGCCAATACAGCGTCAATTCGTCTTGGAAATGACATATACAAGTCCTGCACAGTGGTCAGAGGGATTTTAAGCCATTCTTCTTGCAGGATAGTGGCCAGGTCACTACGTAATGCTGGTGGAGGAAAACGTTTCCTGACTCGCTTCTCCAAAACACCCCAAAGTGGCTCAATAATATTTAGATCTGGTGACTGTGCAGGCCATGGGAGATGTTCAACTTCACTTTCATGTTCATCAAACCAATCTTTCACCAGTCTTGCTGTGTGTATTGGTGCATTGTCATCCTGATACACGGCACCGCCATTGGATGCACATGGTCCTCCAGAATGGTTCGGTAGTCCTTGGCAGTGACGCGCCCATCTAGCACAAGTATTGGGCCAAGGGAATGCCATGATATGGCAGCCCAAACCATCACTGATCCACCCCCATGCTTCACTCTGGGCATGCAACAGTCTGGGTGGTACGCTTCTTTGGGGCTTCTCCACACCGTAACTCTCCCGGATGTGGGGAAAACAGTAAAGGTGGACTCATCAGAGAACAATACATGTTTCACATTGTCCACAGCCCAAGATTTGCGCTCCTTGCACCATTGAAACCGACATTTGGCATTGGCACGAGTGACCAAAGGTTTGGCTATAGCAGCCCGGCCGTGTATATTGACCCTGTGGAGCTCCCGACGGACAGTTCTGGTGGAAACAGGAGAGTTGAGGTGCACATTTAATTCTGCCGTGGTTTTATGTTTTTTGGATACAATCCGGGTTAGCACCCAAACATCCCTTTCAGACAGCTTCCTCTTGCGTCCACAGTTAATCCTGTTGGATGTGGTTTGTCCTTCTTGGTGGTATGCTGACATTACCCTGGATACCGTGGCTCTTGATACATCACAAAGACTTGCTGTCTTGGTCACAGATGCGCCAGCAAGACGTGCACCAACAATTTGTCCTCTTTTGAACTCTGGTATGTCACCCATAATGTTGTGTGCATTGCAATATTTTGAGCAAAACTGTGCTCTTACCCTGCTAATTGAACCTTCACACTCTGCTCTTACTGGTGCAATGTGCAATTAATGAAGATTGGCCACCAGACTGGTCCAATTTAGCCATGAAACCTCCCACACTAAAATGACAGGTGTTTCAGTTATTTTGTCCAACCCCTGTATGTATGTTAGCACAAAGCATTTAACACCCCGTTTAAACACATTTCAATTTTCCAGCAGGACTCTCTCAGTTCGGACCCTGTTACTCCTGTTAAATCACAGAATCTCTCCCCTGCAGCCGAGAGAAATCATCAAGTGTCCAGGTAAAAAAAATCCACCTTTATTTTCCATTTAATTATCTGGTACATCGAAGCAGGTGCTGCAGTATTTCTAACACGACTAGCGAAAGAAAAATAAGGACACAATGCAAGTTTAGGGCAAAAGTAAGAAGTATCCATCTTTCTAGAGACTCCGACCTGCCCCAGGCTCGAAGTCTGTTCAGAGGGGGGTGAGTAAAGCCGAGCCCTAATACCAGAGAACAGATGGATCCGTATCCTCGAAAACATCTGTGAGATCTCAGCAGATTTCTCACTCAGGTGTATGCGTGCACTCACATAAAGCAGACCGCACATCCGTCTTTACATTGATTTGACGTTGTGGGTTTAGGGTTTCAGCTTTCCTGATGGAAGAAATCTATTTTGCTGATTCCTTTTAACTAGGGATGTAACGATACACTGTACCCACGATGCGATGCGATTCACGATACGATTTTTTCGAAACTGAAATTAAAGACAAATTATTCTTTCCTATCCTTAAAGTTTCCTTTTATTATTTCTCTTAAAAAGAGAAAATAAAATCCTGTATTTGTGATTATCTTTTATCTAAATAATGAATGCCTTTTTATTTCTCAGGTAGGTACAAACTATGCAAAACAATTTTGAATTAAAACCCCGAATTTGGCAACCAGGCGTATAGCGCCAATGACGTCAACCAGGCGAGGTGTATAGTGCAGTTAGTTTTCAGGCTGAGCTTTAGGAGTGAATTTAAATGACCTTTTTCTCCACAGTTCTGCCAACAAAGGACGTACCAGCGACCGCATGTCACCGTCAGTAGGTGTGTTCCTAACCCATGACTTGTTGACATTTTCGGCCTGTTTTAAACCTCATTCGGTGTCTGAGTGACTTTTTCATCTCTTCATCTGTACAGTTGAGATCGACGGTCCTGAGGGAGGCTCAGGAAGAAAACCCAAAGAAGGCTTCTGGCAGAGTTTGGTACATTTTAGTTTTTTGCTCGTAATCTAATATAGGCTCATCTAATACACTCACAGGTCTAAAAAATGCTTTTTTATTATTTTTTTATATTTCCAGCGTTCCAAGAAGCAGATTGTCGACCTGACGGATGACGACGGTATTTTTATAAATGATTTATTTAGCACTGGTTACTAAATATACACTCATTATGCAAATGAATTGCCTTTTTGGCTCTGTTCTAATTAGTATGAATGCTGCATGTGTATATTCTGAGTCAGGTTGCAGAAAAAACGGGACACGGCATAGCGATTCTGCTGAACCCTCATCACCATCGGTATATTCATTATTTCAGTGTTGACCAACATTTGGATTCATCTCATTCTCTTATTCTCTTCTGTGAATATTGATAATTACCGTTTTTCTGTGTGTTCTTGCAGGATATAGTGGATAGCACGGTGTCTCAAGGTGGTACTCTACCAGATTCAGGTTTTTCTTTAATTATTTTAAAAGCTGCGAGTTTAAATGGATAATAAATATATTTTTTCTAACACTCCCCTTGTAGCAGCCGATGGTTCAGCGAGTTTCAGTCCAGTTGTTTCAGAGAAGAACATAAATGCACAGGACGAGGTAAACGTTCATGCTTTTTACACCACACACAGGGGGTCTGTCCGAAAACCTAGTGAGCCACCTCGCTGCCTCAGTAGAGAGGATTCTAATAAGACATCGAACTCATAAAGGAGATTATTCACATTTTAGATGCACTACTCCTACGTCACCGCATAACATAGTTAGCCTTAGGCGGCACAACCCGCTAGCACGCCAGCGTGTACCGAAAATGCTGGGATTGCCTTCAGCGCTGAGAAGCACCAGATGCTCTCGCGTCATTCAGTCAGATCATCACTCAGAATAAAGGCGCCTCAGTAGGAGCATTTTTTAAAAATCTGAGAATTTAGTCATGCCCTCTTCTCAGCAGAATGCATCTATTATAGTGAGAGATCACTAGGTTTTCGGACACACCCTGAATAAATAATTTGAGAGACGGTCGACCCTTGTACTATATTCCTGTACTAGACCGTGCCTGTGATCTCTGTAGAATTAGCATTAAACGTGCGGTCACGTCAGCTACCGTGACCAGTTTGTTGGATGTCTTTTTCAGGACCGTGTTGCTTTATAGTAAGAGAGTGCAGGTGCTAGATTGGCCTGCCTGTATTTTAGAATTGTCTCCTATTATGATGTGCAATATAGCTAAATAATTTCAACTTCACAACTAGAATGATTGGTGTCCTCGGTATCCAGAAAAAGGAAAGGTAAATAAAGTAAGAAAGTGATAAATTTAGTCCTGTCCTAACTTTTTTTTTGAAGGTGTTACAGCAATTAAATGTAGAATGAGTGTGTATCTATACAAAAATCAATGAGGTTAATTAGGATGGATGGAGTCGGCGTATGGGTGGATGAATGGCTGGATGACTTGGGTGTAGCTGATTGGTGTTCACAGACCTGTACTTTTTTTTTTTTTTTAAGATCATCCTGAGGCTTCCTCTGCTGCCGGACACTCCGTTCCCCCACCAGCTGCCAGCCGTGGCCCTCACCAAATCCATGCCACAACAGCCAGTGGTGAAAGTGGCACGTATCGACAACCCACGAGGCATCATGCTGCTCTGGAACGTGGAGAAAGAGGACCCGGACCCCACCCCCATGGAGTGCTACTTTATCTATGCAGCACAGCAGCGCGACGACGGCACGTTCAATAAATGGAAAACCATCGGAGAGATCAAAGCCATGCCCTTACCCATGGCGTGCAGGGTGGCGGCCAGTGCCAGGAACAAGACAATTTTCTTCGTCATCATCGGGAAGGACGTGTACGGGCGCTACGGACCATACAGCGAAATCTGTGCCGTCTGGGGTGGCGAAATGTGAATAACACAAACGTCGATTTTAGTAAAGCTTTAGAAATTTTGTAATAAACTTTTAACTTTTTCCACTGTTCATTTTTATTTTTTATGTTTATGTCTGGATAATTTTTTTTTATTAGTACTTTAAATTAGTATTTAATAATTACAATAAACTGTGATTATTTACCTTCTCAGATTCAGACCCCTGAAGCTCAATTTCTACACACAGCAGCAAACAGACTTTACACAAACACACTTCTATGCAAATGCAGACGTTTCCACAATTTTATGATCTACGGTCACGGCTGTGGCCACATTTTGGGGTTCTGGTGTATAGTAAACACTCGGATTACAGAAATACCTCCTTCATTTCTGAGTTTGTGGTGGTTATTGTTAATACAAATAGGGGAAAAATAAAATGTGACTAATGTCAATTTATACAGCTTTATATCGGTCAGCAAAAACTATTAAAAACCTGTTTAAAAATCACATAAAAACAATAAAAAAGTGCAAAATCACAAATGTAAAATGTATAAAACTAATGTACTGTACGGTGTTGCTTTATAGTAAGAGAGTGCAGGTGAATTTGTGGTGGTTATTGTTAATACAAACAGGAGAGAGATCAAATTTGACTTATGTCAGTTTATGCAGCTTCACGTCGGTCAGCAAAAATATTAAAAACCCAAAACTATTAAAAATCACATAAAACAATAAATCAAGTGCAAAATCACAAATGTCAAACATATAAAACTAATGTACTGTAATAAAATCATTGAAAAGTGTAGAGTTGCTTTATTGTAAGAGTGCAGGTGCTAGATTGGCCTTAGGCGGCACAACCTGCTAGCACGCCAGCGTGTACCGAAAACAGTTAAACTGCCCCTGACGAGCTTCAATTTACAAATAAACGACACTTGTATAATCACACCTTTATACAAATTAAACATCAGCGGGAATTTATTTACATATTTATTTGAAAAGATCTCTGTTGGTTGCTCCGCTCCTCATTCAACCGGCATATTCGTCATTTTTGTGAGAAAAGTCGTTATGCGACTTTCAAGTAAATCAAGTGCAAAATCACAAATGTCAAATATATAAAACTAATGTACTGTAATAAAATCATTGAAAAGTGTCGAGTGTTGCTTTATAGTACGAGAGTGCAGGTGCTAGATTGGCCTGCCTGCATTTTAGACCAATGTCCTATTATAAAGTGCAATATAAGACAGCTCCATAATTTCTGAATTTGTGGCGGTTATTGTAAATACAAACGGGAAAAAATTTTGACTAATGTCAGTTTATGCAGCTTTACGTCGGTCAGCAAAAATATTAAAAACCCAAAACTATTAAAAATCACATAAAACAAATCAAGTGCAAAATCACAAATGTCAAATATATAAAACTAATGTACTGTAATAAACTAATAGAAAAGCTTTATAGTGTTGCTTTATTGTAAGAGAGTGCAGGTGCTAGATTGGCCTGCCTGCAGTTTAGACCTGTCTCCCATTATTATGAAGTGCAATATACACCGACCAGGCATAACATTATGAGCACTGACAAGTGAAGTGAATAACACTGATTATCTCTTCATCACGGCACCTGTTAGTGGGGGGGATATATTACACAGCAAGTGAACAATTTATCCTCAAAGTTGATGTTAGAAGCAGGAAAAATGGGCGAGCGTGAGGATCTGAGTGAGTTTGACGAGGGCCAAATTGTGATGGCTAGACGACCGGGTCAGAGCGTCTCCAAAACTGCAGAGCACAACAAGTTTGAGGTGTTGATTTGGCCTGCAAATTCCCCAGATCTAAATCCAAGTCTAGTGGAGTCTATGTCTCGACGGGTCAGGGCTGTTTTGGCAGCAAAAGGGGGACCGACACAATATTAGGAAGGTGGTCATAATGTTACGCCTAACTATTAAAAATCTGCCCAAAACAATAAAAAAAATCATATAATAAAATCCTTAAAAAGCTTGAAAATGTTAATGTGTGTTGTTTACTTGCTGTTGATTGCTCACAGTTCCTGTGTTCTACCACGTGGTGGCGCTGCTTCATAGCAGTTTGTTTAAACTTGTTTTGCGTTTGCTTAGTTAGGTGTGACTTTAATATTTGTTACAGGCTACAAAGAGGTCACACCTACACAAACACACTTGCTTGGATACAGTTTGAGTAAAGGGTAGAGGGCCTTGCTCGGGGGCCCATCAGTAGCAACTTGGCAGTGGCAAGGCTTGAACCCATGACCTTCTGATTACTACATTTACATTTTCAGCATTTAGCAGACGCTTTTATCCAAAGCGACTTACAGTACTGTGATTGTATATTTTGTCCAAGCATTTGAGAGTTAAGGGCCTTGCTCAAGTGGCAGCCTGGCACTTGAACCAGTGGGGCTTGAACCAGCGACCTTTTGATTACTAGTCTGGTACCTTAACCTCTAGGCTATGGCTTGCCATAGCATTTATCAGATGCTTTAGTCCAAGCGATTTCCAATTGTAAGTGTATACAATTTGAGCAATTGGGAATTAAGGGCCTTGCTCAAGGGCCCAACAGCAGCAATTGGCAGTGATGAGGCTTGAACCAGCAACCTTCTGATTATTACATTTACATTTTTGCCATTTGGCAGACGCTTTTATCCAAAGCAACTTGCAGTACTGTGACGCTGTGTATTGTCCAAGTAATTGAAGGTTAAGGGCCTTGCTCAAGGGCCCAACAGTGGCAGCCTGGCACATAAACCAGTGGGGCTTGAACCAGTGACTTTTTGACTACTAGTCCAGTACCTTAACGCTAGGCTACAACTGCCCTATGTATTATGTTTACATTTTCAGCATTTAGCAGACGCTTTTATCCAGTGACTTGCAGTACTGTGACAGTGTGTATTGTCCAAGCAATTAAAGGTTTAAGGGCCTTGCTCAGGGGCCCTACAGTGGCAACCTGGCACTTGAACCAGTGGGGCATGTCCCCATGGCTACAAAGAGGTCACACCTACGCAAACACACTTGCCCGACTTGTGCAGAACCCTGACCTCAACCCTATCAGACACCTTTGGGATGAACTGGAATGAAGATTGTGAGCCAGGCTCTCTCCAACATCAGTGTCTGACCTTACAAACGTTTTATATTTTTATGGCATTTAGCAGACGCTTTTAATTCCAAGATAGGACATCAATAATCACACAAATTAAAAACATTTTATTTATTTATTTGAAAAATAAAACACACATTTCAGGCCCTGTGTGAGGGTCTGTCACTGGAAACAGCTGGATAGACCTTATCACAGCGAACAAGCAAAACGACTCAGAAGAATAAAAGCTGCCATCGTAAATTCACTCCAATTGTAAAAGCCTTCATTAAAATCCGACAGGATTATTTCGTACAGAACCGGGTTCAAGCTCGCTGAAATAATACTTCATTACGGAAATATTGACATAAAAAAAATACACTCCAACTTCTTCCAGTATTCGAAGCTCACGCCTGGTGTTTTCTAAAGTAATAAACGTGTCTTCAAAGCTTCTTGTTGTACACTGAACTGATTTTAATATTAATCAAAGCTAAATGTAGGTAAAATATAACATGCAAAATAATATTAACACAAAGCTTTACAAGAAAAAAGGCTTCCGGCCGTGTAGATTTGTTCAGCTTCAAGTATCACGTAGTGCGATCGGCAGCGCGGCCTGATCCGTAAAGCGCCTCAGGATTGGTCCGACGTCCTCAAGTATTTACTAAAAAAGCCAATTTTGCATCCTACAGTTTCTACGAAGCTCACGTAGTGGTTTTGCTTGGTCTACTGGATTGCATTTTACTTAATTATTTCAAGTCTCTCGTCTGTTTGAGTTCCAAAACATCACAGCACATCACAAAACGTCTTCAAAAGCGAAAGTCATTTAATAACAAACAAAAACAATTGGGTTAAATCTACCTAGTACTGAAGTAAATCTACGTTAGGTTCCAGTATGCTACAGATTATATTCTTTCTTCCATGATGTTACACTTTGGCAATGTAGTTGAATTACGCAATCGAAAGGAAAAAACACTCTATTTACAATAAAATTCTCTCGGCTAAGGCCGCGGCCGGCTGAGGTGGACCTTTGTGGGCGTCTACTTCCGTTTGCGCAGCACTAGATACATCAGACCACTGAGGAACGTCATGGGAAAGGCTATCCAGGCCAGAACAAAGGAGTAGCCGTAGTTGCCATTCTGTTGCCCTTCGGGTTTCTGGAAACTCCCATTCTGAGCGGTGTAGACGGACGCACCGATCATCACGCACAATGCTGCGGAAAGGAAAGGAGATCGGATTAGGGTTAAGCCTGGACAGCTAATAAATATAAAAGATATAATATGCAATTAACCAGTAAGAATAAACTGTGGTACAGTGGTAGCCTACTGGGTAGAGTTTTGGGCTATCAATCAAAAGGTTGAGAGTTCGATTTCCAGCTCTGCCATGCTGCCACTCTTGGGCCCTTGAGCAAGGCTCTTAACCCTCTCTGATCCAGGGGAGTAATACAATAGCTGACCCTGTGCTCTGACCCCGGCTTCAAAATAATGAGTATCTGTATGTACACCGATCAGCCATAACATTAAAACCACCTCCTTATTTCTACACTCACTGTCCATTTTATCAGCTCCACTTATCATATAGAAGCACTTTGTAGTTCTACAATTACTGACTGTAGTCCATCTGTTTCTCTGCATGCTTTGTTACCCCCCTTTCACCCTGTTCTTCAATGGTCAGGACCCCCACAGGACCACCACAGAGCAGGTATTATTTAGGTGGTGGATCATTGTCAGCACTGCACTGACACTGATATGGTGGTGGTGTGTTAGTGTGTGTTGTGCTGGTATGAGTGGATCAGACACAGCAGCGCTGCTGGAGTTTTTAAACACCTCACTGTCACTGCTGACTGAGAATAGTCCACCAACCAAAAATATCCAGCCAACAGCGCCCCGTGGGCAGCGTCCTGTGACCTCTGATGAAGGTCTAGAAGATGACCGACTCAAACAGCAGCAATAGATGAGCGATCGTCTCTGACTTTACATCTACAAGGTGGACTGACTAGGTAGGAGTGTCTAATAGAGTGGACAGTGAGTGGACACAATATTTAAAAACTCCAGCAGCGCTGCTGTGTCTGATCCACTCATACCAGCACAACACACACTAACACACCACCACCATGTCAGTGTCACTGCAGTGCTGAGAATGATCCACCACCTAAATAATACCTGCTCTGTGGTGGTCCTGTGGGGGTCCTGACCATTGAAGAACAGGGTGAAAGGAGGTTAAAAAAGTATGTAAAGAAATAGATGGACTACAGTCAGTAATTGTAAACTACAAAGTGCTTCTATATGGTAAGTGGAGCTGATAAAATGGACAGTAAGTGTAGAAACAAGGAGGTTGTTTGTTATTATATGTTAAAATATACCAGAGTTTTATTATTCTTACACAATTTATAATCCTCAATCGTCTTTATGGTTTATATATTAGACTAATTAAATGATTCATGCGAATTATTCTGCATAAAATGATGAATTTTAGGCTCTGTTGTGTGTAAACAAACTCAGCCGTTGAACCATAACAGAGCCGAAGCACGTCACATAAACACTGGCTGGTGAGGGACTGTAAATAAGATTAAGTGTCCTGTTTTAAGGCATTAGGCTGGTCTCGAACGCCCACGTTTGAGCGACAAAAGATAATAAAAGGATAAATGTCCTGTTATATGATGGTGGAGGTAAACGGGCTCTGCTTCAATCTGCACACTCCAAGCTTCAAGCTACAAATCCCAGTTTGTAGAACACAAATAAAAACGTTGCTGTTTTAGCTTTTATAAAGTAGAGTACCGTAGTTAGTAGACTTACAAGACATGAGCTGGATGATGGCGGTAAAGACGAATCTCTCGCCCTGCTTCAGGCGGAAAAGCTGAAGGAAAAAGACGAAGAAATCTACGCAGCACAGGATGGTGGCCAGAATCATCGCAGCCTGCACGGTGTGGAGGTAACCTGCTCAGAAAAAGGAAAGAAACAACTCAGATTAGGATTTAATCTCCATATTTTGATGGGAAACTACTGCAACATTCTAGATTTAACATTTAACAAGATTTGTATGTGTTTTTATTTGTATAATGTGAAGATTGTGGTTGAGTGAAGGGATCATGTGGACACGTCTGTAGCCTGACAGGTTTTTTCTTGCCACTGTCGCCCGAGATCTCAGCAGTAATGTGCTAGTTCATTAGACTACTATTCCAGCCAAGCACTTCATTTTTGAAGCCATTTCTGATGGTTATGATGTTATATAGATTGTAAAAGCTCACCTGCGCTACTGGACGCGCTGTCTGGAATATTGTGACAGGTAGAGTTACAGTAATACCAGAGATCAGAGTAGTAGCTCCCGTTCGCTGTAACCCACCAAGCCTGTAACGGACAGATTAATGAACAATTATTTGGCTATAATTTATTTATTTATTTATTACCATTTAACGTCATTCACGGCAGGACAGGTAGTTACTCGTTACACAAGATTCATCAGTTCAAGTTTTAATGTCAGACACAGTCATGGACAATTTTGTATCTCCAGTTCACCTCATTTGCATGTCTTTGGACTGTGGGAGGAAACCGGAGCTCCCGGAGGAAACCCACACAGCCACGGGGAGAACATGCAAACTCCACACAGAAGGGACCCGGACCGCAAACCCAGGACCTTCTTGCTGTGAGGCGACAGTGCTACCCACTGAGCCACCGTGCCACCCTAGGACATTGTGAGAAGGGATGGACTCTGTAGGACGATGGTGTACTCACGTTGTCGATCGTTGCTATAAAAAGCAGAATCGCTGAAATGATGTGAAAGAAGATGATGAAGGCCAAAACCACCAACATGGCTGACACTGGAGCAGGAGGGTCTAAACAGAAAGAACCAAGAACACACAGATATTATTTGATTGGTCATGTAACAACAGTGGTGATGTGTAAGTGAAGACGACTGCACCAAGAAGCCAGAAAATTTGTGGACATTAGCAGTGAATGTGCCAGAATATGTGTGACAATAAAATCTCCTGTCCTTGATTACAACATTCCAAACTGCTACGGTAAGTCTAGTGTAGGGAGCTTCATGAGGAGGGTCTCCATGGCCCCTATACAACATGCTATGCTAGAGTGGTGTAAAGTATACCACCGTTGGGCTCTGGAGCTGCAAAAAAGCTTTCTTCAGAGTACAAAACTATTGCTCCAACATCTGGCTGATGAATGGATCTAAGTTTTATGAATGCCAGGACATTTCACCATTCATTCATTCATTTATTGCCTGTTGGACCACCACTTTATTCTATTCAGAGTTGCTGTGGGTCCGATTTAATTCCAGAAAGGTAGGAAACACCCAGGACAGGACATTACAGTGTGCCAGGACAATTCTACCGTCCATCAAAGGTTCCATCTGTTCTCTTCAGTCATGACAAAGTTCTATTTTTTAGACAAAAGCCGGAGTCTTTAATTGTGAACCAGCACGTATATTAAAGTACGAAGTCCACGTAGACGTAGATTTATAACGATTTAAAATTAACGCATGCTTTTTGGAACACCACCCGAGGGAACATCAAGCATCACGTTGGAGAACTGTAGCTTTAACAGCTTGGTGCTGGAATTATTTAACAATATAAACTTCTGCCAATATTATTAGATGGAAATGCACCGCTCGCTTGCCTTTTTGCCTTGTCATTCATGCACACCGTAGCCTGTTTATTAGCTGATTGATCAGGTGTGTCGAAGCAGAAGAAAAACCCAAAACCCTGCAGTGATGCTACCGAAACAGAACGTAGTGACACTTCAGGCATCCAGAAATTTAATTATCATCATTGTCCTAGAACGCATCAGGTGGTATTTCACTTCATGCTGATACACAAAGCCCTTCAGGTCAAACAAACACCGGGGCTTGGAATTTACAGGAGCCCTCCAAGTGCTGTCCTGCTAAATTAAGAGCTGATGGTCCTAAACGGTTCAGCTAGAATAAATCAGATGGGGTCATGTTGTTCACCCTGAGCTCATCTCTACGCCTCCATTCAGATCAGGATTCTGGTGTGAGCTTTGCAAAGCCTCATGACTCATAAAAGCCTCATGGACTTCCGCTGACACACACAAACCCCACTGAGTAATAAAGTTTATTTCCACTGTATTCGCTCTGTCATTCACTTTTTCATTCATATATTTATTCATTCATTCATTCATATATTCTGGTGAGAGTTGAGGTGGATTTGAGAGGCTGAGTTAAAGTAAAAGATGTTTCATGGCTTTGAATATATATTTTTTATTAATTATTAATTTGTATTTTATTTACATTTTAAATCAATACAATTTGTACAATAATTATTATTATATTGTATTATTATACTGTATATTATTAATATTTTTTTCTCTGCTGTGATACCGGTTATGCTGTTCTGTTTTGCACAATTTAAACCCTGTGTATACATCCATATCATAATACTCTATCAAATACTCTACAGTATATTTCATATAATTTTTTTTATTTTTAGCTTATTTTGTTTAGCACCAAGTATATTTTAGTATATATTTTTTATTATGTATTATATATATATTATATTTTATATATTATATATTTTTTTAATATTTGACATATTATATATATATATATACATATATATTAATATATATATATTTTATATATGATATTTTATATATTTTAAATTTTGTGTTGCACCGAGTATATTTTTTGTATATATTATTAATGTATTATGTATAATATATATTATATATATACAGTATATATATATATATATATATATATATATATATATATATATGTATGTATAGCTACAATGACAATAAAGTCTTATCTTATCTTATTTATATTTCTGTTTGTGAGTTTTCTTTAATTCTTTTATGAAAAATATACAAACCTCAACTGTTATTAACTGTTATTCATTCAGTGGTGTAAAAAGTTTTATACTGTAATTTTGCTTTGAGGCGTGGCCGTTTAATTCCCTTTCTGTAATTATAGTATCTATAGCTGGTGACTTTTTAAGGCTCGTATAAATAGGGCCTGTTTGGTCACACCTATCAAAAAGTACATAGTATAACTACACAAGGGAAGAGCAGACTGTAAAAGTACCCTAGTAAAAATCAAAGGACGCTGATCTAGAGTTAGTAGGGAGAGTCTGAAACAGGGAAAAAGAAATTATTAAAAGAAAAAGGAAGCAGAAGTAAGACGCTGATGATGATAATGTGCACGACTTCTTGCATCGATTTCTGTTTTCTTGAGGGAAATGGAAAATGCAGCGTGCATAGTGAAGAAAAATTAGACGTATTACTAAGTGAAGGACATTTCACTGGGGGGTATTTATGGTTGGAGTCTGTATGATGGAGAGGGTAATTATGGTCAAGGGGCAGTTAAGTGCTGTGTGGGATATTAATCAAATGAATGAATTAACTGTTCACGGTTGTATTAATTAGTGATACAGGGGCGGCACAGTGGGTAGCACTGTCGCCTCACAGCAAGAAGGTCATGGGTTCAATCCCCAGGTGTGGCGGTCCGGGTCCTTTCTGTGCGGAGTTTGCATGTTCTCCCCGTGTCTGTGTGGGTTTCCTCCGGGAGCTCTGGTTTTCTCCCACAGTCCAAAGACGTGCAAGTGAGGTGAACTGATGAGTCTTGTGTAAGCAGTAACTGCCCTAACTACCCTTTCTGTCATTAATGCAACCAAAGTGTGTAAAACATGACGTTAAAATCCTAATTAATAAATGAATAGTGATAATTAACGATACTTAACGTGAAAAATCAACGAAAATATTCACCAGCACATTGTGACCCACGGTTGACCTGAGATAATGAAAGACATGGGGATGTTTAAGTCGTCATATTTGGCGGAGCATGAGGGAGGTTGTACGGGGCCTCGTTCTGCACCTGCTCTAAATTTACGTGGCAGTAACTTTGCAGCCCTTTGGCGGTTAACTTAAGAGAAAGGGGCTGAGAAAAGGGGGCTGAAAAGTGCAGCACAGAAAATAAAAAACAGGGAGACAGAAAAAGAAGAAATAAAGGCAGAGATTAAAGCCAACCGGAAATTAACAGGGTAATTTTTTCCTTGTGTTATTATTTATTAGGTTTTTAACGTCATGTTTTACACACTTGCATTGTGGTTACATTCATGACAGGACAGAAAGTTACTGCTTACACAAGATTCATCAGTTCAAGTTTAATAACAAACACAGTCATGGTCAATTTTGTATCTCCAGTTCACCTCACTTGCACGACTGTGGGAGAACATGCCACACAGAAAGGACCAATGGAAGACTAACTGGGTCAGGCAGGTTAGCGGACAAGGCAACTACTAGAATGTTTGCAAACAATATTCATTCATTCATTGTCTGTTTTACCAGCACTTTATCCTGTTCAGGGTCCTGGCGGGTACAATTTACTGGTAGTAAAGGTAGGAAACACCCTGGACAGGTCACCAGTCCATCACAGATCAAACACACACACACACACACACACCTAGGGGCAATTTTGTATCTCTAATTAACCTGACATGTTGGCACGTCTTTGTTCTGTAGGAGGAAACCGGAGCTCCCGGAGGAAACCCACACAGACATGGGGAGAACATGCAAACTCCAAACAGAAAGGATTCGGACTGCTCTATATGGGAACTGAACCCAGGACATTCTTGCTGTGAGACAAACCCTGTACACCCCTTTACAAACAAAACTTAAACAAACTGGGGATTTTAGTTGTACTTTGTTGTGTGACCATGGATTAAGTCTGGATTAAAATATCCTCTGATTAACATGTCACTAAGTAATCACTAATATTATGAGAAACCAACATAGAGCTTTACAAATTGAGCCACTCGAGACGTCCTACCACTGAACTCCAGCTAAAAAGACTTCATAATGGTTAGAAACTGGTTTCTGAATCATGTCTGGGGTTTGTCTGAATGACTTCAACAGCATAAAACATGAATGTTCCAGTAGCCGGGCAGCTCGACATGTCCTGCAAAGGTCACACCATCGTTCTGAGTGCTCAAACAGCCCAGATGTGCTGGAAAAACACAGAAATGACGTTTTTTTAGGGAGGGAATCCGTGCAATAAAGCAATAAATGTTTCAGGGCTTAGCTGCACAGCGACTGCGGTCTGGACCTTCGGCTCGGAGGTATTTAGCGTCGGCGGGTTTATCCCACAGTTTCCAACTCCGGGCTTAGACGAGGAAGGAAAAACGAAGGACGTGATACGTTTCACAGCCGCAAATAAATAAATAAATATAAGAATGAAGCAGAGCAGCTGGCTGATTCTAAACCAGTGTAATAAATGACATCGTTCATTAGAAGGAACTTAATTAAGATCAGAAATGTCCTTTATTTATTTATTTATTTATTAGGATTTAACGTCATGTTTTACACACTTTGGTTACACAAGATTCATAAGTTCAGGTATAATGTCAAACACAGTCATGGACAATTTTGTATCTCTAGTTCACCTCACTTGCACATCTTTGGACTGTGGGAGGAAACCGGAGCTCCTGGAGGAAACCCACACAGACACTCTTGCAGTAGGAGAACATGCAAACTTTACACAGAAGAATCAAACCCAGGACCTTCTTGCTGTCCTGCTCCCTGAGGACTGAAGAAAGAAAAGGTCTCCGGAGAACTTTGCATTCGTCCCCCTGATTACCTCTGTTTACCAAACTGAAGCTCTGTCCCGCAGTGCAGTTCAGGACAAAGAGACGTTTCACCGGCGTGTCCTCAGCCTCGAGCTCAGCCTGCAGATATTTATAAGGCTCGCATTTTACGGCCTGGTGAGACCGCTAACCACAGTTGATTGGTGAATCTGTACGACAGGAGACGCAAATCTCCCTCCGACCCCCCTTATTGTTCCTTACTCATTGTTCCTTGTGGTATCTCTGCGAATACGAGGCTTATTTCTGGAGAAAACATGAAAGCTGAAGTCGGTAGGTGACCGACCGTGAGGTTTAAATGGGCAGAGACAAAGAAAGAGCTGCGACGAGGGACAGTAAACATGCTGTAAATTCGACTCCAAACACTACAGAACCGCTACAGATCAGGAACCGGTGCAGAATAAACAGGCTGACATGAAAGAAAAGGAAAATGTGCAGAATAAACCAGAACAGAAGTGAAACGGTGCTTACACATGGCTGGGATGTTGTGCTGCTCAGCTACAGTCAAACACTCCCTTTATATAATGAAAGAAATGAATTCAGCACAGCTCAGGTTGTTCTGGATGAGCCTACATGTTTCTGCCCTTTACAATGAATGGAAAAGTATTTGGACACGTTCAGCTCGCCAATAAATAAATGGCATAATTTATAACTGTTATAAATAGCTTATAAATAGCTTATAACCGTGCAAATCAAAGCTCTGATATTGAACCATGTGGCACAAAATCAAGCTAGAAGTTGTAAGCCAATGGTCATGCGTCTTCCCACTTTTCCTTCCAGTTTAGTCATGTCCAATTACCCAATCTGCTGCAGACCTTCGCTCTGACCAAGTAGGCTCGCATGCAACTCACGTGCGCACTAGCCAACCGCTTCTTTTCACCTGCATGAGGCGTGTTCATATGGAGATCAGTATCACGCATGGAGAGTCACTCACTGCTCCCCGTTCTCCCCCATCTCTGTGCAAGCGCCATAGATCAGCCAGCAGCAGTTATTAGGAATCCCCATAGCGTTTCCACCTTCATGTAGGCGCCCGGCCTGCCAATAGCAGGGCTGAGATTCAAACTCATGAGTTCAAGATGTCAGCTAGCACCTCATTTCCTGTTTTTAAAAGCGATGGACGTGTAGAGATATGGTTTCAAGCCTATATTTAAAAGAATCGCGATTATTTTCTGCTGACCTTAAGGTTTGGAGTTTTAAATCTCCCTATTGCCTAAGATTTATGAGCAAACTCCTTCCTCTTTCTCATAAAATTCCTACCTAAATAGAGTGACTAAAATTATTTGGCGAATAAATAAATCGAAGCCTGTGTTTCATCCAGGCACCTCCGGTCTGACAAAGCTGAAGTCTGGATTTGTGTGCTTTACGCATTCGGTTCGTTCTGTTCCCTCCATTTCGTTTTGTCCGTTTATGGCTTCGTGTCCTTTCACGCTGCATTCCGAGGGGCCGAGAGCTCGGGGGAGTGAGAGATTTACGCGCTTTTGGGATCCTCTTCAGGCACTTTCATCTCCAGAAAGGAAAGGGGAAAAAAGAGCGATGCAAAGTGGCCTGTTGTCAGATCTTCAGCTGCTTTACATGGACTTAACGGTGGGATCCGGTGGAGCTTTTCCATCTGTTGCGCATTATGCAAACGTGAGAAAGACTTTCTGTCCGCTCTCATATCTGATATCACTAACCCGCTAATCAAACAGGAGCTAAGCGGTGCGGGCGTGCGTATGAAAGCCCGGTTTGTTTGTTTGGTCTCTTTTTTCACAGATCGAGACTCAGTGGGCCGATTTCTCGTCTTCAAAACGTCTGTCGTGTGAGCGTAAATATGCGTACTCGGGAACGCCGGGCCTCCGAGTTTATAAACAGAGCTGCTACGGCTTGCCAAGTGCGTCTGATTTTCCGTTCGGGTGTGTGAGCGTTTGTGTCCGACGCTGAATGCTTGTTAAGTGTTCATCTGTTTTCATGTTTTTCTGACCCCCACCCTGCCGGGGACGTTTCCTTCTCCTCATTCTCAGTGTTGTTTTCCACTCAGGGAGCTGGTTTAATCAATTTCATTTCACTTCAGGGAAGACGCCACACCCAAAGTGTGTTAGCACACAAAAGACATTTTCACTTTTTTTTTTGTTCACGTCCAAACACAAACACTCACTCACTCACTCACTGTCTTATCTGTCTTGTCTATCCCAGCTTTTCAATGGGTGCAAGACACACAGTAACACCCTGGACGGGGCGGCAGTCCATCGCAGGGCAGACACACACACATCCATTCACCTATAGGGCAATTCAGTGTCTCCAATTAACCTGACTGCATGTTTTTGGACTGTGGGAGGAAACCAGAGCTGCCGGAGGAAACCCACGCAGACACGGGAAGAACATGCAAATTCCACACAGAAAGGACCCGGACCGCCCCGCCTGGGCATTAAACCCAGGACCTTCTTGCTGTGAGGCGACAGTGCCACCCAGACACAAACACTTCATTCATTTCATAAAGCAAACGACTCTTCTCTAGTCGTCCTTACTGTTTTCCTCAGCAATTTTACACGCCTGCAGTGTTAAAAACACATCGTGGTACAGGGACGGTCACTTTGCAATGCAAATGCTTCCACAGATCCGAACGCCCGCGGAGAGGTCGTCACGTTTCCTCCTCTCACAGCTGGATAAAAAGTGCGGTCTGCGAATCTGATGGACCGGGTTAAACCGGACGAAGCGTAGGTGCCTCCCTAGCTGTGCAGTGATGGAGCGAGTTGTAAAGGAATTGTTTTATACTGGGGGGAAAGCCCTGAGAAAGGTTTGCTTCTCAACTTGCTTCCCACTCGCCCACACACTGGACAAACCACCACACACACACACACACACACACATTCGATAATGCACACTGAACTACGCACAACCACCCAACCTGACCCTGTAAAAAATAAAGTGGTGATAAAACATGACTTACAGTGCTGTGACAGTATACAGTCTAAGCCACTGAGGGTTAGGGGTCTTGCTCAAGGGTCCGACAGCAGTGGCAAGGCTTGAACCAGCGACCCTTCGGTTACTAGTCCAGTACCTTAACCACTAGACTACAACTGCCACTCAATAGGATTTAGTTTTAATGGATTCTGCATAGTGACCTGCACATTTATGTCTGCAAAAATGCACAGCAGGGACGGTGCTTAACATCAACACACAGCTGATTTACACATAAATAAGTGCCTAATATAGCAGAGACTGTTCGAGTATCATAACTAAGACCCTACGTAATTCACGGCCGTGAAAATTGTGTCACGGACCGCGAAACGAGACTTTTAAGGTGTTTTTGTGTTTAGCGATTTAACCAGTTTCATTCATGTAGCGTCCAAGTCCTTCAAGTTAACTGGTTATATTTGCACTCTGAAGCGTCCTAGCAATCCTACAGCAATTCAGTTAGCAATCGCTTAGTCAAAATGTCCAAGAAGTCGAAGTAAAGCAGCTAAATACGGGACGGTGGGGTAGATGAAATGCCAAAACACGGATGAGAATTTTCATCTTTGAGACAGAACATGAAGCCTCACACCATCCCTGGATGTTCTAGGTTTACATTCAGCTATTAAGGTAGCTGTGCTGTGTATCCTAGCTTCTATTTATTCTATCATTCAATTCATGAGTGTAATTTAATGACCGCCATAAAATTAAGCACATTTACTTGTGAATTTAGGGCCATAATCATTAGATACACAATACTGACTCTAACGTCTCTACTGTAACTGATCTTGGTTTTGGTCAGCTTCCGTTAGCGGGTTATGCAAAACATCCCAGCTCTAACAAAGACACAAAGAGGCTTGTAACAGTGTGTGTTCTAATTAACGTGCACGATCGGAGTTGTATCAAAGCTATAAATGTAAAATACGTGAATAAAATGAATCAAATGAATAAATATCTTAAAGACGTGCTAAAAGTGAGAGTGAGAAGCGTACAGTGATAACTGGGATGTGTCGAGGTGTAATAGACCCAGCTTTAAGTCACTATTTTAGTTTCCTATTGGTCAAATGTACATTAACTAACGTCAGGCATCAGTAGGTTTACATATACAAAATAGAGCAGATAATGCCTCCCTCTGCAAAAACGAGTATCAGGACTTCTTAGCGATTTAATGTTTTTCACTCGTGTAGCGTTCAAGTGAAGCACTTTGTAGTTCTACAATTACTGACTGTAGTCCATCTGTTTCTCTGCATGCTTTGTTAGCCCCCTTTCATGCTGTTCTTCAATGGTCAGGACCCCCACAGGACCACCACAGAGCAGGTATTATTTAGGTGGTGGATCATTCTCAGCACTGCAGTGACACTGACATGGTGGTGGTGTTTTAGTGTGTGTTGTGCTGGTATGAGTAGATCAGGCAGCAGCGCTGCTGGAGTTTTTAAACACCTCACTGTTACTGCTGGACTGAGAATAGTCCACCAACCAAAAACATCCAGCCAACAGCGCCCCGTGGGCAGCGTCCTGTGACCACTGATGAAGGTCTAGAAGATGACCGACTCAAACAGCAGCAATAGATGAGCGATCGTCTCTGACTTTACATCTACAAGGTGGACCGACTAGGTAGGAGTGTCTAATAGAGTGGACAGTGAGTGGACACGGTATTTAAAAACTCCAGCAGCGCTGCTGTGTCTGATCCACTCATACCAGCACAACACACACTAACACACCACCACCATGTCAGTGTCACTGCAGTGCTGAGAATGATCCACCACCTAAATAATACCTGCTCTGTGGTGGTCCTGTGGGGGTCCTGACCATTGAAGAACAGCATGAAAGGGGGCTAACAAAGCATGCAGAGAAACAGATGGACTACAGTCAGTAATTGTAGAACTACAAAGTGCTTCTATATGGTAAGTGGAGCTGATAAAATGGACAAAGTTTGCATTCATTCAGGGATTTCCCTTAAAACAGCTCTATTCCTAGAAGGGGGTGAGGATCTACCAAACGTGATGCTTAATTTAGATCAGCACTTAACTGTCAAGTGGCATCGTTTACTTTAGGAAGTGGCATTCTGTTCGCCAGCTCCCCGGAGATTCATCGTAGTGTGTGCAGGCCTGGGCGCGTTGCCAGAGGAAGACCCAGAAACGTCACACCATCTTTGCGTGCATAAATCACCCCGCCAGGCACAGAACGCCCCCCGGGGTCTAAGCTCCCGTCCACAGTTCCTTTCAGCGCTTGGGTGGGATGGTGGGCTCACGTTATGGCGCCTGGAGCGATGGCAGTGTTTGTGTTGCAGTCCGGAAATCCACCCCCAACACGTAGGCCTCACGAAAACACCAGCAGGCGTGCTCCCCGCCCCCTTCCCTAAAAAACGGGCCGGCACACACCACTCAGGAATGTGCTGAAGGCTCGCATGCCCAATTACACACACACACGCCCATTCTTACTGACAAAGATGGGGCTGTAGGTAGATCCAGGGGTGGATATGCAAAAAAATATGCAAAGTTCAGCCCCAGTGATGACCAGCAGCCCTGTATTACCTTCATTCTGAAATAAAGCCCTGAGATGCTTGACAAAGTGTTTATTAATGTATAATAACCGTTTTGTAACATCGGATATGCTCCAGGATCAAAATCATCATTTAAGTCATATAAACATTGCCATTTAGTGTCACCAGAGGGCGACAATATGGAAACTCATGCCATAGAGTTCTAAATTTCTAAAAATGTTATTATATTTTGTGATATTTTTAGATCTGTTTCCAAATAAGCAGTTTAAATCACACTAGCTATGCATAATCTATTATAAAATAATCAAAAAAAGATACTAAAGTAGCCAAGTCAGGTAAAAGGAGTAAAAAGGGGGTAGAAATGGGGCATAAGCAGCATATCGAGAGCATTAAAGCAATGCAATGTGCAAGAGCAGGACTCAAAGCTGCACAACATAACCAATAACACATGCAATCACATCGCATACTGGGTGCAATAACAAGCCCTCAGTCCAACCCTGAATTCAAACCGAGGTCCTCACAGCCCCCTGAGGCTCAGACACAATCAAACTGTAAACATCAACAAATTTACATCCACTCACCGAAGTCCTTTAAAAGAGGCAGAAAGAGTCCAAACACTTCAGGTTCCTGAGGAAAGTCGAGCAGAAGTTGAGCAGTAGTAAAAGTGAAGAGCAGGGCGGGAAACACACACACACTCCTCTCCAAAAAAAAACTGGGCAGGGGCACGTCAGGGTGGAGCTGCAATTCAATACTGCCGAGGGGAGGAGGAAGCTACTGAGAGCAGGAGGTACTGAAACAAACACGCTCTCGAATGCATTTCAGTGTGTGTGTGTAATATCCAGATGTGTATGCAGTTAGCCTACAACATGTACTGCATGTCCTAGCAGTCGTAGCCTCTGGAGCTATGATTGGAACACACACTACTACATACAAACAAATAAAATCAGGAATTTAACGTTAAAAACTTTAATTAAAAACAAAATAAAATATACCCCCATGTAAAGTAGCCAAAAATATAAAAACGTTCAGCTTTTTATGGTCCTAATAGTAATTAATTAGTTGTTAAATTGGCAAATATGCATTCATATGAGAAGCGACTGTGCCGTTGTTTCCTACGAAGTGTGGTGCTGATGCTTAGCTTCCTTTTTGCCATGCTGGGTTCACGATTTTTGTGCTGATTAAACTTTGACCCAGTCTGCTGTTCGCTGACCTTTCCAAAGCGCCTCCAATGACACAAACTGTTTGATACGATGTAGTAAAAGCAACTCAGGCCGTACGAACTACGTGAACAATGCTTAACGTGACTTATTGTACTAAAACAACAAGCCAGGAATTTTATTAGTGGAGAAACTTATGAGAAGTAATAATGAAGAGAAGTTTAGTGCTCCTGTCTCCTTCTTTTACTACATTAACCACGTTAAGCTTTATTTAATATTTTGTTAATGCATTTTCTCCCTTTTTTATCCCTTTTAGGGTGTCCAATTGCCCGATTGCGTCATGCTTCCTCTCCACCAATGTCAATCCCCACTCTGATCGAGGAGAACAAAGCTAACCCACACCCCCTCCGACACGTAGGCAGCAGCCGTATGCATCTTATCACCTACACTTTGACGAGTGCAGTGCGGATCAGCACTGTGTACGAAGAGACACACCCTGACAGCACTCTTTTCCCATCTCTGTGCAGGCACCATCAATCAGCCAGCAGAGGTCGTAATTGCATTAGTTATGAGAGATTCCCTATCCGGCTTTTAATATCCCACCCCTATCTGAACAACAGGCCAATCATTGTTCATGTGGCCGCTCAGCGATACGATGTATTCGAGATCCCAGCGCTGGTTTCAGCCCTTTTTTTAGACTCTGGGAGAAGCTGATTCTGATTCTCACAATCTCACAATCTCGAGCTGTAACACAAGTTTAAAAGTGAAACAGTGAGGAAAATCCAGATAAACACAGATACACGTGGAGCTTTTAGACTGGATCTGACGGTTACTCCACACTAATGCAGATTCGTCTCATATTCACACTTTGATGACGTGATGTAACCATCATATCCATGCAGAGCCCGAATTTCATTCCCTCGAGTTCCACTGTTTTTATGATCTCAGAGCTGAGAGAGGAGGGGAAAAACCTTTTCCTGTTTTTGACATGAACAGCAGGAAGACGAGGAGGCCGAGTAGATTTACACTGAAGGAATTTGTTCAAAGCCACAGCTGCTCTTCAAAACTCTCCTCTGTCCTCAGCGCTTGCCTCCAAAAACGTTCCTATAAACATCCAGCCTCAACTCAAGCAACTATATTGCGGCGTAACGTTTGCATAATGTGATCTGCAGACACAGATAGTAGCTTTTTTTTTAGCTTTGACCGACTCTAACTGTTCACGCTGCATCAACAGCTTTTGGCTCCTGAGGTTTCCTGCGGGAGAAAGGGACTAACAATAAGACAGACACAGAGACTGGGTCCTGTCCAGATTTAGTCATTTCCAGTTTAAAAAAGTCGTGCAGTTTTATTTTTGCATCAACTTTTTCTCAAGCGAGCCAGGAAAACATTTAGAACCGTCTGCGCTAGTCTGTGAACTGACGAATCTGCATTTGTGTGGAATAACCCTCAAATTTTAGCTCGGGGTTCTGAGAAATTGTGAGAATCAGACTCAATATATTGAGAAAGAAATGTACCGGACCAAGAATTGAGCCTTAAGGAACACCTTGTGTTAAAGTACTAGTGGTAAACACAAAACTAGCAATGCCAGTGTTTTAGAAGTGTTAAAAGCAGCACCTTACACGAGTATAATGAGGACAGTGGTAGAAGATGTGAGAAGATCTTTTTAAATGGTACCAGACCAAGAACTGAGCCTGGAGGGACACCTTGTGTTAAAGCACTAGTGGTAGACACATAACTAGCAATGCCACTGGTTCAGAACTTTGGGCAAAGTGTAAAAGCAGCACTTACACACGTAAGAAGAGGACGGCGGTAGAAGGTGTGCTAAGATCTTTTCGAATTGTATCGGACCGAGAATTGAGCCTTGGGGAACACCACTGATCAAGAATCATGCCAGTAGGTTCCCATAGGCATGTGAGAAATGAAAGTGGGGTTCGGATTTGCCTAAGTGATGACAGACACACTCTTCAGCCATTTGGTGAGCTCAGAAAATGTTCTCATGCTCTAGCGTGTGATAAAACCGTGTACCCTGCAGAACGGATTCCAACAGGTGCCGAACAAATGTGATCTGTTTTACTGCGCTGGTCCTGTGGGTGGGCAGGATCCTTCATGATCATGATCTTTGGAACTCTCTTATTTGCCATCTTGTTTACTACATAACAGATATAAGTGACGATGGACAGAGAGCTACAAACGTTCAGTCCTTTAATCTCTCAGCAATGTCATCACGACTATTTATATCATGACATTTACCTGTTACATTCCAGCCATACAGGTGAGAAACTGGTTCTGCTTCCTGAACACAGTCTGTAAATAACACTCGCCTCTGATGTTGTACTGTTTATATACACCGATCAGCCATAACATTAAAATCACCTCCTTGTTTCTACACTCACTGTCCATTTTATCAGCTCCACTTTCCATATAGAAGCACTTTGTAGTTCTACAATTACTGACTGTAGTCCATCTGTTTCTCTACATACTTTGTTAGCTTCCTTTCATGCTGTTCTTCAATTGTCAGGACCCCCACAGGACCACCACAGAGCAGGGTGGTGTATTATTTGGGTGGTGGATCATTCTCAGCACTGCAGTGACACTGACATGGTGGTGGTGTGTTAGTGTGTGTTGTGCTGGTATGAGTGGATCAGACACAGCAGCGCTGCTGGAGTTTTTAAACACCTCACTGTCACTGCTGGACTGAGAATAGTCCACCAACCAAAAATATCCAGCCAGCAGTGCCCCGTAAGCAGCGTCCTGTGACCACTGATGAAGGTCTAGAAGCAATAGATGAGCGATCGTCTCTGACTTTACATCTACAAGGTGGACCAACTAGGTAGGCGTGTCTAATAGAGTGGACAGTGAGTGGACATGGTATTTAAAACCTCCAGCAGCGCTGCTGTGTCTTATCCACTCATACCAGCACAACACACACTAACACACCACCACCATGTCAGTGTCACTGCAGTGCTGAGAATGATCCACCACCTAAATAATACCTGCTCTGTGGGGGTCCTGGGAGAGTCCTGACCATTGAAGAACAGCATGAAAGGGGGCTAACAAAGCATGTAGAGAAACAGATGGACTACAGTCAGTAATTGTAGAACTACAAAGTGCTTCTATATGGTAAGTGGCGCTGATAAAATGGACAGTGAGCGTAGAAACAAGGAGGTGGTTTTAATGTTATGGCTGATCGGTGTACACCTGTCACAGAGCTGTATGTCGTGTATTTCAGGTCTGCGGGAACACAGATGACACTGTACACAGTCAAGCAAGCTTAATATCGCCATAGATTTCAAGGCTGCTTCAAAATCACTCTACTGAGTCCTCCTTTTTTGGAGTCGCTTTCATTGACCTGCTGTTTTTATTTAGTTTTTCCATTTATGTCACTCCAGTATTTTATGTACGTGGAGTTGATTTGTGACACAGTGTGTGTGTGTGTGTGTGTGTGTGTGTGTGTGTGTGTGTGTGTGTTTATACAGCTGCAGCTCGTCTTTTTCCAAAAACGGCATCCACAGCTGCCAGTCCAAAGTGCCTTTAAAGTGTCCACCGGTGTGTCTGTGTTGCCACCGTGACCGATGGACCGATAACCCGGCGAACAGCGTCACACCCAGCACGCCGTGACCGTGTCATTCGGAAACCCACGTGTGGGACTTTCCTTTTTCTAAATGACGTTTATAGTAGTCAGAAAATACCCAAAAATAGCACAACCGTACCTTCCTCTTATTTCTGCTCCTGTGAACAGCAGTGGAAACACAGCGTGCAGCATGTGGTCAGCTCTGTGTA
Organism: Trichomycterus rosablanca; assembly: GCF_030014385.1. Classification (NCBI taxonomy): domain Eukaryota; kingdom Metazoa; phylum Chordata; class Actinopteri; order Siluriformes; family Trichomycteridae; genus Trichomycterus; species Trichomycterus rosablanca. The sequence goes on from NC_086009.1 coordinate 19,606,120, forward strand.
ACCTCAGTCAGCTGAAATATTTGTGGTTTATGAGAGGGACAAGCCTGTTTCCACATTTTTTTATTCAAATAAAAATAATAAATGTGGTTGGCATTTTTTCTCTATTTATTGATGCATTTTCTCAGATGTTCTCCTGATTTAGCGTAGTCAATCTGTCCTCCGCTGCTGGGGATCCCTGATTGCAGCCCGTGTGCAGCCCTTAGTGGACCCCTTATTTTCACCCATGTACTTTGCACGGACGCCTCTCTATCTGCTAACCAGGGTCCTTGCACAGCAATGTGAATGAGGCAACCTGTTTGCGATGCTTCCTGCCTTTTACTCAAAGAATCGGACCCACTGTGACCCTGACCAGGACGAATCAGAGGTAAAACAGACAATAAATGATTGAAAGACTTTATACACCTGTCAGCAATGGGTGTAGCTAAACTAAAACACCTGAGCTGAGTGAGTACAGAAGGTGTGTCCACATCCTTTTGGCCAGATAGATAGATAGATAGATAGATAGATAAAAAAAAAGACAGACGCCAGTTCTCATACTGAGTACTGTAACGTATCTGTACATACTTATTTTTTAGATATATTAGATAAATATAATGATGCCCGACTCCTAAACAGTTTATTAGATACGTTATACATTATTAAATCTGACTAAAATCAAGAGGAGCCGCTTTCTACAGCAACATTTCAGCATAAATCCACATTCACATCAGCGCCAGATTAAACGTTTATTAATTCGTTACTCTGTGACTCATCTGTGGTCAGAACCCACGTAGATAAGGAACCCAGGGCGGGCAACACCAGCACGTTCCGTGACTCGATGTGTACAGTTGACTTGCGCTGTTTTGTGGCCTGAGGGAGCGAGTGTGAAGGGTGTGGCATCTGAAACAATAGTGTGACCGCCACCTTGAGAAGTCAGCGAGCGGTGTCTGTTAAAGATGGAGTCGACTAGAAGCTTCTCTAATAACAAAGCAGTAGGTTTGCCATCCTTGGGCTCCTGAGGGCAGCAGAAGGGTGTAAAAGGACACCGTAATGCCCTGCTAATACAGTATGTGTGTTCCAGAAGCAGCTTTAAAGCCAAAAGGAAGTTCGAGTTCCACCATGATTTATTACTAAAGTATTCTCAGTTTGTGACAGGACAAAAGTAGGCATTTATACCGACCAGGCATAACATAATGACCACTGACAGGTGAAGTGAATAACACTGATTATCTCTTCATCATGGCACCTGTTAGTAGGTGGGATATATTACACAGCAAGTGAACATTTTATCCTCAAAGTTGATGTTAGAAGCAGAAAAAATGGGCGAGCGTGAGGATCTGAGCGAGTTTGACGAGGGCCACATTGTGATGGCTAGACGACTAAGTCAGAGCATCTCCAAAACTGCAGCTCTTGTGGGGTGTTCTCGGTCTGCAGTGGTCAGTATCTATCAAAAGTGGTTCAAGGAAGGAACAGTGGTAAACCGGCGGCCAAGGCTCATTGATGCACGTGGGGAGCGAAGGCTGGCCAGACGAGCTACTGTAGCTCAAACTGCTGAAGAAGTTCATGCTGGTTCTGATAGAAAGGTGTCAGAGTACACAGAGCATCCCAGTTGCAGGGCTGTTTCGGCAGCAAAAAGGGAACCAACACAATATTAGGAAGGTGGTCAAAATGTTAGGCCTGATCGGTGTATACAGAATACATATACACAGATAAACAGCCACTATTCAGTCATAAGATGAGAATTTGTATGGCTGTGCACTTGGTCGAGAAAGCCTCAGCTTATGTTCCAGTTCATTCCAGAGCTGTTTGGTGGGGCTTTTCTTCATGTCTTTATAGATCTTGCTTTGTGCACAGGAATGCAGTCATGCTGGAACAGAAAAGGTCCTTCCTTAAACTGTTGCTGCACATATGAAAGCATTTGAAATATCATCTCCTTTATATGACTGATTTATTACCCCGTTAGACATGAAACCAAGAAACGCATGCATTCGGTCTTTAGAAGGGGTGTCCCAATACTTTTGTATATAGTGCATATAGTGTATTTGTAATATTAATCAGTACGCTTAGCAGAGGACACTGAAGCGTAGTGGAGTTTGCATGTTCTCCCTGTGAATGTGTGAGCTTCCTCCGGGTGCTCCGGTTTCTTCCCACGGTACAAAGATATTTGGAGCTATTAAAATGACCCTGCTTTTCACCTAATGAATCAGACCCACTGTGACCCTGACCAGGATAAAGCGGTGGTAAAACAGACAGTGAATAAATGAATGAAGGATTATATTTCTGTCTTTATATCCAGGCACAGTTGTAGCCTAGTGGTTAGGATACTGAACTAGTAATCAGATTCAGAAGGTCACTGGTTGAAGCCCCACCACTGCCAGGTTGCTGCTGTTGGTCCCTTGAGCAAGGCCCTTAACCCTTAATCGCTCAGACTGTATACTGTCCCAGTACTGTAAGTCACTTTGGATAAAGGCATCTGCTAAATGCTGGAAATGTAAATGTATCTTTGCTTATTCTTATCAAGCAATATTGTTATTTATATTTTATATATTTAGACATTGTGTATAAATTTAAAGCAGATTTCTGCACTGGAAGCATGTAGAATAATAAGAATAATTATTTAATATTTATTTCTATAAGTATTTACTGAGTGAACTGTTCCCATGAGCGTAACATTCCTGTGTTGAAGCCGCTTCTGCTTTATAAACCACATACACTGTATTAGAACATGAAAGTAAAAACGATGGGAACGTTTAGATCCAGTTGGATTCAGCTTCGATCCGATTGTCTTTTTATTTATTGTGATACAGCGGCTACACAAAAGTATTTGACCAGGTTAAATGCGAGACATTCACACGGGTCCTGCCCAGTGTGCAATTATTCTCATACACACACATCCACACCCTTACAATCCCAATAATACAACTGTTCCTCATCCTGCTTACCTGCTCTGCGATTTCACCGGCCACACAATAGTCATAAAATGCAAACACACACTCTCACACACACTCACCACTTCGCTTCTCAATGGGTGGGTGAGCTGGGCGGTTCCTACAGTAGGTCAACGTGGGTTAACTGTGCAACCTAGTGGCATTTATCTCATGGCCTTGGCTATTTAAGGTAACAGATACCTTTACAGCTAGATTAATGGGCTCATTTTATTATGGAGATACACCGATCAGCCATAACATTAAAACCACCTCCTTGTTTCTACACTCACTGTCCATTTTATCAGCTCCACTTACCATATAGAAGCACTTTGTAGTTCTACAATTACTGACTGTAGTCTATCTGTTTCTCTGCATGCTTTGTTAGCCCCCTTTCATGCTGTTCTTCAATGGTCAGGACCCCCACAGGACCACCACAGAGCAGGTATTATTTAGGTGGTGGATCATTCTCAGCACTGCACTGACACTGACATGGTGGTGGTGTGTTAGTGTGTGTTGTGCTGGTATGAGTGGATAAGACACAGCAGCACTGCTGGAGTTTTAAAACACCTCACTGTCACTTCTGGACTGAGAATAGTCCACCAACCAAAAATATCCAGCCTCCTGTGACCACTGATGAAGGTCTAGATGACCGACTCAAACATCAGCAATAGATGAGCGATCGTCTCTGACTTTGCATCTACAAGGTGGACCAACTAGGAGTGTCTAATAGAGTGGACAGTGAGTGGACACGGTATTTAAAAACTCCAGCAGCGCTGCTGTGTCTGATCCACTCATACCAGCACAACACACACTAACACACCCCCACCATGTCAGTGTCACTGCAGTGCTGAGAATGATCCACCACCTAAATAATACCTGCTCTGTGGTGGGTCCTGTGGGGGTCCTGACCACTGAAGAACAGCATAAAAGGGGGCTAACAAAGCATGCAAAGAAAGATAAAGCCAACGGTTTCACCTTATAACCCCCCCAGTGAACCCAGTAGTCAGGCCTGATGGCTCTTATCGTTTCACACAAGACTTAGAAAAATCAATGGGCTGATTATTCTTATTGCACCTGTAGTCCCTGATGTGGTGACTATTCTCACAGCCATTCCTGCTAAATACCAGTGGTACACTGTAGTTGACATTTGCTCTGTCATGAATGTAACCAAAGTGTTTAAAGCATGGCGTTAAAATTCTAATAAATAAATATAAATAAATAAATAAATAAAAGACTTTGAGACAGCGGAACCTTTGATGAGTAGATCATGATTCAGCCGGAATATCGTGTGCTGCACAAGAATATCAGAGTCATGGCAGAAGTTCCTCAGCGTGAGTTTCAACTTAAACTGCACAGTTTAATTTTATTTATATCTTATTTATGCTGCAGTTACTTTTAATGTCATATTAACTTTCAGTTCTGGTGTAAAAATATAAAGCGGTTTATGATTTTAGCGCCTGTCAGTTACTCTGGAGGCTGAATCTTAACTTACTGTCCCTGTCGGTTGTTTACATTCACATGTCAGGATCCTGCAGGTCGATTTCTGCTAATGTTCTCAAATTAAACTGATTAAAACACAAAACTTAAACCTCCAAACAAGCAATTAGAGCTTTTATACGTTTATTTTGGATATACATGTTCTTATATATATTAAAGAAAACTTATATTCAAGGCAAGAAGTGTTTAATAGAAGTTCGTTTCCTTGAGAGGATCAATAACGTCTTATTTTATAGTTAGAATAAATAGAAAAATGCACACAGCAGCTAAAATCATTCAACCACATTATATTTGTTAAGATCTGTAATGTTATTCAACAATATGATTTGAATAAGGTTCGTTTGACTGCACCTAATAAAACTACATGGAACAGTGGTCTTTGGTCAAGGTTGGAAAGAAACCCAAACTGTCACCTTATACTGAAACGAAATATGTAAGATTAAGATTCCTTTATTGATCCCCATGGAGGGAAATTCGAGTGTTACAGCAGCTCCGAGTAAATACAGTACAGTTAACAGACAATAAAACCGAATAAAATAAAATAAATACAGTAGCGACAAATTACAGCTATATAGGAAGGTAAACAGGTCTGCTATTTATCTGAAGTGGTTGAAACGTCTACAAGTGACTATCCACAGTCAAGTGAGCTTTACTGAGCTTTACGACTGAGCACCCTAGGCTGAAAGACTGCTAAACTCTTCACACTGTGAGCTTTTGTACTAATGAGTGTTCTGTAATACAGATGGAGTGTACGATGACGGTTCTGCTTGACTTTGATTGCACAGTTTAATCTGAGTAAAATTAATATTCTTCAGGGCTGCTGTATTGACACACACACAAGAAAACGTGGTTCATAGGTTGGAAAAAATATATATCTTATATTTGTAATGTCGACGTTTGATCACCTGGTTCATTAAATACACAAAATCTTGTTTCACTCACAATAAAACAATAAATTCTAAAATTTAAAATGTTATAATCACAAGAAAAGAGGGCAGTTACTTTTTTGATTAGGATATGAGTATTGACTGATGTGATATTAGTTTTGTGTCTTCATCCACACTTTTTCAGCAATTCATCAATTCATTATGTTTTAAAATTAAAAACAGACAGATTTGCAGATTTAATAATTTGAGATTTGAATATAATTTGAGTACATTAAATTGTCAGGAATAATGTCATGACCTACATGAGCATTCACATCAAGGTATTTTTAAGGCAGAAATATATTATTACAAGATATAGTACAACATATATAGTACAAATATTATTAATTAATAATATTATCCAAACAGTAAAAAGAAAATCTAATTAAAATGTAATAAATTGTTTATGTTCCTGATGTTACGTTTTTTTATCCTCCTCAGATTGTCCGGGCACCAGCAGTGAACAAGCTGGCAAATCTTCAGCGTGCCAAGGATGCCCAAACCAGAACATTTGTGCCTCTGGTGCCCCCAAAGCTCCAGATCCGGGTAGTTCTTCATTTATTACAATATTTATAACAGAGTTTTTTTTTTAACTGTGTTTAGGTCACTAATCATTTTAATGTGGATATGTGTTTTGAGGGGCTAGTGTAACAGATATTATTTGAACCGGCCGAGATCAAATCAGCATTTTACTAAACAAGTTTTGCCATTTTTAGAATTAGATTTTGCTTGATCCGAGAACAAATAATATTATGTCACAGCTAAGAAAAGTTCTATAAATGTGGTAGTGTCTAACCTCACCATCCGACCCAACTTTGTCAAGTCAGGAGCAAATGCACCGACCAAAACTTACAGCATGATCTGTCCTTTTAGCCATAGAGGAGATCAAGCAGAAAATGGCCACTGTGAAGCACAAAATCCTCGTTCTTTCTGGCAAAGGGGGCGTCGGGAAAAGCACGTTCAGCGCTCACCTGGCTCGTGCTCTGGCTAGTGATGAATCCAAAGAGGTACGTGAACTGTAAACACTCCATAATGGGCAGAGTCTGGGAATAGGACGTCTCATGGAATGCTTTTTGTTGCCTGATACTAACACCAGATTGTCTTTATACGTGGTTTAAACTGGCTTATCATTTATTCATTCAACATATGACACACTGCTCCATCCTGGTCAGGGTCACAGTCGGTTCAGCACTATCTAGAATCCCTTACAGGAAGGTAGAAATACATCCTAATAATAAGCATCAACAAAGTGCAGACCACCACACTCCCATTCACTTCCTCACTTCCACCTAGGGGCAATTTAGACCAGTCAATCCCCCTTCTGCATGTTTCTGGGTGCTGTGAGGAAACCAGATTGAATGAAGGATCTCTTTCGACTGCTCCCGTTAGGGGTCGCCACGTTGGGTTATTTACCCTCCTAGTTATCCGGGCTTGAGACCAGCACTAAGGGGGCACTGATATGTGTCAACACCACTGGCTTGGCTCTTGTACCGCCATGTGTGTTCCGTATATGTGAGTCCTGCCTTGGATTCTGGGAAAAGGATGGGGGTTTGTGACCTGGAGCTTAGCGTTGCTCTCTGTACACTATGCAGCTCTCTAAACGAACACAACACTGACAGGTGATAAGCGGTGTCAGATGAAACGTGTGGTGATCCGGCTCTTCTTGATCAGCTCGGGTGTGTACGCAGTGGCAGATTCACAATCGGGAATTGGAAATGACTAAATTGGACAACTTGATCTGTCACATGATCTGTTTTTCCATTTATGGGCATCGAGTCATGACGGGCTTCTCAGTCTCGCCTCATTTTAATTTCATTTCATTTTCGGCATTTTGCAGACGCTTTTATTCATCACGGCATACAGTCTAAGCAATTGAGGGTTAAGATTCTTGCTCAAGGGCCCAACAGTGGCAACCTGGCAGTGGTGGGGCTTGAACCGGCAACCTTCTGATTACTTGTGCAGTACCTTAACCACTAGGATACAACGTCCTCGTCTCTCGTCTGAGCGCTGCTCTTGTATTACAGTCCTGATGGCAGCTTTACACACTGTGTGTGTGTGTGTGTGTGTGTGTGTGTGTACACGTGCCTGCCCTGGCCTTTACCGTGCCCTTGCTCCTGAACAAGCTGTGTGTTTTGTTTGTGCTTACCCCTCTGACCTGTATGATTGTAGCGGGGCTGTGAATCAGGAAATTCCTCTTCCTGCTGATTAAAGGCAGCGTAGAGTGTCCTGCTGATACGCTCTCAGCCTCGTCACTCATCCCGACTCGTTCATTATCTCACCCGTACACACACTCGCGCTACAGTGCCTCGAGTTATAAATATAAAAGTGAATTAAAATAGTTTTGCTGAATGTAAAGCATTACTGTCTGACATTACAGATTCCTCATGTCCTCTGAAATAGTCTGTAGTTGTTGTAGCCTAGTGGTTAAGGTACTGGACCTGTAAGCAGAATGTTGCTGATTCAGATGTTGGGCCCTTGAGCAAGGTCCTTAACCCTCAGTTGCTTAGACTGTACACTGCAAGTTTTTTTGGATAAAAGCTGCAAAATGCCGGAAGTGTAAGTGACTGTAGTTGGGTCGCTTTCTTACACAACCCTGACCTTTCTTTAGATTTAGATTCTTAGATTTTGCTCATTTATTTATTTAAATGCACTTTCTAAACAGGTTATATTAAAAATAGAGTTTTGCCTTTATTGTATGTAAAACCTTTAGTCCTAGAAAATAAAAAACATAAATAATGGGGCTAAATGTTTGTCCCAGCTCTGTAACTCTCACTGGTTTAGAACGAGTGTCCACAAGGTGGCAGCAGTGAGCTTGAGTGTGTTTTTCTGTGCATAGTATTGTATACAGTAGATAACAATACTGTATGTGCACTATTAACCATCTGTTTATGTAAATTGTAATAGTAGCTGTGGTCAGATCTCTGTGGGCAAAAGTATTAGACTGACCATGAGCTTGTTGGACATCCCATTAAAAAAAAGGGGGCACTGATATGTGTCAACACCACTGGCTAGATTCTTGTACCGCCATGTGTGTTCTGTATATGTGAGTCCAGCCTTGGATTCTGGGAAAAGAATGGGGATGGGGGGGGGTCACATGGAGCTTAGCGTGGCTCTCTGTACATGATGCAGCTCTCTAAACGAACACAACGCTGGTAGGTGATAAGCAGCGACTTCAGATTGGACACGTGTCAGAGAGGGTGTGTGGTGACAGACAAGCGGTCACAGATTCACATTCACCATTACAATAGAACAGAGTGACCCCTCTGTGTGATCTTTTCAGCTATAACAACATCCACTCCTTTGAGAAGGCTCCTCACAAGACTTTAAATTATGTCTGTGGGAATTTGTGCCCATTCGGTCAAATGGCCGGGCACTGATGTTGGTCAGGAAAGCCTCAGTTGATGTTCCAGTAGAGTTTCCCCCTTCAAACGAGCTCACACAGGTCTCAAACGAGCTCGGGTTTATTGTTTCAGGAGCAACTAAATCTGTTCTGTGTTCCTAGATTCAACATCAGTGATTAAAAATGTGCAGCACCAGACTTGTTATCAGAGTCTGTTGCTTCTCACTGCTTTCTCACCCACAGTGGATTTTCTCTGGCTTGGGTTCACCCAGACATCAGCTCAAAGGCATGCAGCGCTACATTTCCAGAGGCGTGTTATCGTGGAGGACGGAAAGCGTTCGGACGATCTTACTCCTGTGTGTTTTGAATATCAGAGTCTGATTTTTACTGCTTTATTTCTTCCTCTCGCTGCTGATGATTTAGCCAGCTGCGAGGACCTGTACCCGACCCTGCTGTTGCATTAGTGTTACAATTACGGCCTCTGCTGGCTGGTCGGTGACGCCTGCACAGAGACGGAGGAGAATTAAAGACTGTGTGATTATCCGTACGCCATACTGATCCTTGTGTGAATCCACAGCGGTCATGTCAGACACGTGCACTCGTGTCGGATGGGTTTGTGTTAGGTCCAGCAATCCTCGGTCCTGGAAAAGAGATACAGCTGGGTAAATGGATGGTAAATACGGCTAGATTGGTGGGAATGGTAAAGGCTCTATTGTGTGATTGTTTTTTTTTTCTTAACCAACTGTTAAACAAATATCAGCAGTTGTACTTTCTTACAGTATAAAATAAATGTTAAAGCAGATATTTATGGAAAAATGTTTAAGAAGAAAGTGCTCTCATGTACCTGTGTGATGTTAATCTTTATTAGGTGGCCCTGCTGGATGTAGACATTTGTGGACCATCAATTCCAAAAATAATGGGGCTCGAGGGAGAGCAGGTACAGAACACATAAACAAAAAAAGAACTCGAACAAAAACACATAAACAAAAACAAAAGTCAAAAACAAACAAAAAAACATTCAAACAAAAACATAAACAAAAACAAAACTAATAATACAAACAGATAAACAAAAACTAAACACACAAACACAAACAAAAACACGTAAACAAAAACAGAACACAAACAAAAACAGCATAAACTAAAACACATAAAAACAACACAAACAAAAATAGAACACAAACAAAAACACGTAAATCAAAAACAAAACATTCAAACAAAAACAAAACTAATAATAAAAACACAAACACATAAACAAAAACAAAACACACAAACAACAAACAAAAACATAAACAAAAACAAAACTAATAATACAAACACAAACAGATAAACAAAAACTAAACACACAAACAAAAACACGTAAACAAAAACAGAACACAAACAAAAACAGCATAAACTAAAACACATAAAAACAACACAAACAAAAATAGAACACAAACAAAAACACGTAAATCAAAAACAAAACATTCAAACAAAAACAAAACTAATAATAAAAACACAAACAGATAAACAAAAACAACACAAACAAAACACAAAACAAAAACAGAACACAAACAAAAACAGAATAAACTAAAACACAAAAACAACACAAATAAAAACAGAACACAAACAAAAACACGTAAACAAAAACAGAACACAAACAAAAACAAACAGAAAACACAAACAAAAACAAACAGAAAACACAAACAAAAACAAACAGAACACTTAAACAAAAACAGATGAACAAAAACAAACAACATGTAAACAAAAACAAACAGAACACAAACAAAAACTACCTAAACATTTTGATGTTTATGAGGCTCAGGTGATTTTGTACATGTAAACTCGTGTGTTTGATGTTTGAGGATGTTCTAACATTTGTTTTTAATCTGCAGGTTCATCAGAGTGGCTCAGGCTGGTCTCCTGTGGTGAGCATCATCACGCTTTATTTAGATCCTGTATTTAAACTTCTGGTGTAAATAAAACTGGGTCACGTCTGGGTCACGTGGTGTGTACTTTCCCCTTTAGTATGTAGAAGACAACCTGGCCGTCATGTCCGTCGGCTTTCTGCTCAGCAGCCCTGACGATGCCGTTATCTGGAGGGGCCCCAAAAAGAACGGTGCGTATCGTATCGTGAAGAATCTTTTACTATATCGTCCATTTTTCTGGATGCATTTGTCAAATATTTAAACCCCTACCCCTTACACATTACTATGGGCACACAAACTAAACCTTCCAACCTGCCATGCTACCAAAATATGGTCACCCTACAGTGCCTACAGTCTACACTGAGTCACTTCAAAAGTGCAAAGGTCAGCAGATGGGCACACGGAATGATTCCAGTTCAGTTGTTGATGCAGATTTGGGGTAACCTCCCCCCCCCACCATACCAGTTACACAAGCTCTGCAAGCACTAGCAGTAAACACACATCAGCCAATATTAGAAAGTACCAAGACTTTATTTATCGTCATTATTTTATATTATTTTGAAAACGGTACCTTGTGCCATCTTTGCTAAAACCCATGACACCAAAGCGAAGCTTCTCTAGGACTGTTGGTGTCGCTTCACTTTGCCCCGAAGCTCTAAAACGATTGGCACGTTGGCACCGAGCTCGCTTCCTGTACCACATGCACCACATTCACCACGTTCAGAGCTCAAAGATCACGAGCGAATATTTACATCAAATCCCAGATTAAGATCAACAGGTGTCATTATCGAAAAAAATACAAGACCTGTTTCCTGATTATCGGGTCCTTAGTCATACCCATTTCTCCACCGCACACACTGGTTTGGCCCCCAGCTTCCAAACAAGCCAAACAAACCTGGATTTGCACTGAAGAAAAGCAGTTTGGACACCTGACCATGAGCTTGTTGGACATTTTCAGATATAACAGCCACTCTTTTGAGAAGACTTCTCACACAGACTTGAAGTATGTCTTTGGGAATTTGTGCCCATTCAGTCAGAAGAGCTATTGTATAGCTTAACATTTATGTTGGTCAAGAAAGCTTCAGTTGATGTTCCGGTTCATTCCAAAGCTGTTGAGTGGGTTGAGGTCAAATCTCTGTTCTCTGAGCATATGCTGGAACAGGAGAAGGGCCTTCCCTAAACTGTTTGAAGCATACAATATAAATTAATGATTGATTTATTACACCTGATGGGGCGTCCCAACACTTTTGCCCATATAGTGTATATGTATGACAAATATAGGCGTGCTATTCTATTGTTATTAGTCAAGTTGGGGACAGCACTGTTGCATCATAGCAAAAAGGTTCTGGGTTCGATTCCCAGGTGGAGCGGTCCGGGTCCTTTCTGTGTGAAGTTTGCATGTTCTCCCCGTGTCTTCGTGGGTTTCCTCCAACAGTCCAAAGACATGCAAGTCAGGTGAACTGAAGATACAAAATTATCCAGTGATTGTTGTCCAGCTCAGTGGTTAAGGTACCGGACTAGTAATCAAAAGGTTGCCGGTTCGAGCCGCACCACCGCCAAGTTGCCACTGTTGGGCCCCTGAGCAAGGCCCTTAACCCTCAATTGTAAAATGTAATTGTCCATGACTGTGTTTGATATTAACACTTGAACTGGTGAATCTTGAATAACCAGTAACTACCTGCCCTGTCATGAATGTAACCAAGTGTTTAAAACATGACGTTAAAATCCTAATAAACAAATAAATATTGATCAACAGGGTGCAGCATGGCAATGAAAAGCTCGCAAAGTAGCACTTGGACCCAGATCATCTTCACTGCTATGAAACTGTTGTTCTTTTAGTACTTTTGTTCTATACGCAGCTACATTTACATGTCATTAATCCTCAGGGGACCTTAAACTTCCTTCTCTTTTCTTTTTAAAATACGCTGTTGTATTTTTGATGATCACATGAGTTTCACTTCCCCTAGACGCGTTTAGAAAAGCATCGCCCGCCGACCGGCTTCCATCACCTGCGCCTCTGTGGGCGGTGTTGTTCCTCATCAGCGTGTGAAGCCGCTTCTTCGCCGTAGTAATTCGGTCATTTTTAAGAATCGTAAAATAAACTGTTGGTTTACAACCATTCATTCATTAATTCATCTATTCAGTCAGTCAGTCATGGTCTGTTTTACCACTAATTTATCCTGGTCTGGGTCGCGGTGGGTCATTAAATGGGCGAAAGGCAGGAAACACCCAGGACAGGCCGCCAGTCCATCACAGGACTTTAGTAATTCCAGTAATCCTGACTGCATGTATTCAGACTTGTGCGAGGAAACCGGAGCTCCCGGAGGAAACCCACACAGACACGGGGAGAACATGCAAACTCCACACAGAAAGGGAATTGAACCAGTTACCCAACTGCATTTAACTTCCTCTCTACTGACTGACACTCCCCTTCCAACACGTGTGCAGTAGCTGACCGCTTCTTTTCACCTGCATGAAGGGGGTCCATACGGAGATCCGTATAGCGCACGTGTATATGTATATATGCACATTGTCTCACTGCAAGCACCATCGATCAGCCTGCAGAGGTCGTAATTGGAACAGTCATGATGAATCTCCTCCACCTTGTGCAGGTGAAAAGAAGCGGTTGGCAACTGCACTCGGTCAGAGTCTGGGTCTGTAGCAATTGATAAGACACAACTAGGGTGATTGGATACGACTAAATTGGGACTAAAAGGGGAAAATGCTTAAATAAAATAAAACAAATGTTAAAATAAAAAAGAGCTGAATCGGAATCGTGCTCTGTGGCTTAATTATGAGTGATATTAATGACTGTGTAAATGTCGGCGCTGTTTACATGTCCAGGTATGATAAAGCAGTTCCTGAGGGACGTGGACTGGGGCGAGCTGGACTACCTGATTGTAGACACACCACCAGGAACCTCAGACGAACACTTGTCAGTAGTGCAGTACCTCAGCGGTGCGGGCATCGATGGGGCAGTTATTATAACTACACCTCAGGTAAACACTAGCTGGACCAGCAGGACATCCCATTCCAAAATCATGGGCATAAGTATAGTGTCGGCCCCCACTTTGCAGATGTCACAGCCTAAGGCTTTGTGCACCATTTAGAAGTGTGTGTGTAGGAATTTGTGCCCATGCGGTAGGACCAAGCAGTCAAACTGGAGCAGGAAAGGACCTTCTTCAAACTGTTGCCACAAAATTGAAAGCATAAAATACATTTTCTGTCAGTAATTTTTATACACCTGTTAGCAAATACAGACTAGGAGAGGTGTCCACATATTTTTGTTCATATAGTGCATGGTCAGGTGGATCATGTGCCATTTTAGTCAACAGTCAGGTGGTTACTGTTTGATTGGGAAAATAGGGAAAACATTAAAAACAACAAACAATAAACACACAAATTTTAAACTATGCAAATTCTACTACTGAATGTACTGTAGAATCAAATGCAAGTGCTTTGCAAGCACAGTGTGGATATTGTTAAAGGCAGAATCAAAGTAGTCTAATAGTATAATTCAAAAGATACTTTGAATTATACTCTACATAATCAAAAGTATTGGGATGCGTAACCATGATCTAGCTGGACATCCCATTCCAAAACTATGGGCATAAGTATAGTGTTGGCCTCCCACTTTGCAGATGTCACAGCTTAAGGCTTTATGCAACATTTAGAAGTGTGTGTGTGTGTGTGTGTGTGTGTAGGAATTTGTGCCTATGAGGTAGGACCATATGTGAGGTCAGACGGGCATTGATGCTGGACAGAAAGGTTTGGCTCGCAATTGACGTTCTGATTTCTTCACACCAAGCAGTCAAACCGGAGCAGGAAGGGGTCTTTCTCAAACTGTAAATACTTAAAAAGCAGGGGTGTCCACATACTTTTGTTCATATAGTGCATATTCAGGTGGATCATGTGTCATTTTAGTCGACAATCGGGTGGCTACTGTTTAAATGAAGAAATAGGGGGAATATTAAAAACAACAAACAATAAAAAGACACAAATTATAAACTATGCAAGTACTACTAACTTGGTAAGTACTTGGTTCCTGCTACTAACCACCATAGCAATAAAATTCATTATTGTAAGTTTCTTACATTATTTATCTATCAAACATTACGCTTTGAACCTCACTCCAACTTCTGTTCCACATAACTCACACAATACAGTTCTTTTCTCTGGAACTACAACAGTCTGGTTGTGTAACACGACTATAAAAGCTTCCTACTGTTATTTTTTTTCTGCCCTGCTCTAGAAATCAAAGGAAAATGTCATTGGCTGCTCAAAACAAGATACGATTTGATGTTGATCTTTCTAGTTTTGTTTGTTCCAACAGGAAGTGTCTCTGCAGGATGTAAGAAAGGAGATTCGGTTCTGCCAGAAAGTAAAGCTGCCCATAATCGGCGTGGTGGAGAACATGAGCGGCTTCGTTTGTCCCAAGTGCAAAGTGAGAACGGTGGTTTACACCTATAAACACATGTGCTAGACTCTCTCACACACACACACACACACACACACACACACACACACACGTGGCATGAAATGTGCAGCACTTCCCGTTTTTACACCAAGCTTTGAGTTGGAACTGATATCTGATAAGCTCAGATGATCTTCAGTCTTATGGAAACACACATATAAAAAAAATTAGAAGCAGTGTCCCAATACTTTTGTCCATATAATGTATACACCGGTCAGGCATAACATTATGACCACCTTCCTAATATTGTGTTGGTCCCCCTTTTGCTGCCAAAACAGCCCTGCAACTGTGATGCTCTGTGTATTCGGACACCTTTCCATCAGAACCAGCGTGAACTTCTTCAGCTCGTCTGTGGCCAGCCTTCGCTCCCCACGTTCATCAATGAGCCTTGGCCGCCCATGACCCTGTCGCCGGTTTACCACTGTTCCTTCCTTGGACCACTTTTGATAGATACTAACCACTGCAGACCGGGACACACCCCACACGAGCTGCAGTTTTGGAGATGCTCTGACCCAGTCGTCTAGCCATCACAATCTGGCCCTCGTCAAACTCGCTCAGATCCTCACGCTCGTCCATTTTTCCTGCTTCTAACATAAACTTTGAGGATAAATTGTTCACTTGCTGTGTAATATATCCCACCTACTAACAGGTGCCGTGATGAAGAGATACCTCTCAGTGGTCATAATGTTATGCCTAGTACTTCTGCAAAAGTTTTAATTCCAGCTTGAGACTTTTCTAACTTCTCTACAGGCTGCAAGTGCCGTTTGTGTAAATCATTCAATGAATCCTCCTCTCTGGTTTGACAGAATACCTCCCAGATCTTTCCTCCTACCACAGGAGGCGCTCAGAAGATGTGCGAGGAGCTGGCTTTACCTCTGCTGGGCCGAGTACCTCTGGACCCACGAATAGGTACTTCGTTTTAATAGTAGGACAATATAAAATAGCTCGAATGATAAAGACAGAGACATAATACCTATTTTGCAGTAAAATGACACATACGTGTTAAACATGGCATTAAAATCCAAAAATAAATAAATAAATAATAGTAGGACAATTTCTTTTATCCTATAACCAACTGTCATTATCTTCGTCTTATTGTTCTACATCGTTCCTCTGTGTTGATCTAAACACCCTGAGCAGAACCAGTTCAGCATCTAGAATAAAGATGCTAAGCTCTAACTAAAACATGATGCAAAACATTCTCATCATTTTTGTTCCAAAGAAACAAATGACTGAGCAGTCGGACCCTATACTGCTGCGTATTACGGCCACTAAAGTTGAATAAAGTCGAAATATTATGGCCAGTTCAGAGAAACGCGGGTCTCAGTACCTGGATCGGCACACGAGCGCTGAGGGCAGCAACCACTGCTCGTTACTGTGGTTATCCAGTAACCCGAGATTACTTTTGGTGGTTGTTTGTATTGTACGCTTCAATCCACAAGACATGACGACTAAACCCGTCAGTGCAACCATTTATAGCGATGCCACACGGCTTTAGTTTATCGTACGAGTCCGTATGCCATGAGGCGCTGGGGCCTCAGTTGAAGTACTGGTGTTCTTCTAAATAAACACAGTTTATGCCGCTCAGGTGGCGCAGCGGTAAAAGTACGCTAGTGCACCAGAGTTGGGGTTCTGAATGCATCGCATCGAATCTCGACTCTACCTCTCCGACTGGGCTGGGCGGCAGCATGAACAACGATCGGCTGTTGTTCAGGGTTAGAGAGTAGAGAGTCGGATCATAGGTCCTCATAATTGGTACGACTGCGGCCCCTGCTGGCTGACTGATGGCGCCTGCACAGGGCTGAGAAATAATGCTGATGGGGGTGTGACCCTCCATACACAGCGTCCATTAGTGTATGAACTCGACTCGTGCAGGTGAAAAATGCAGTCTGTACTGATTGCGTACCGGAGGGTCCTCAGTCAGCGGTGAAGGGTCGAACCAGTATAGAGGACGCGATCAGGGTAATTGGACACGACTAGATTAGGGGAGAAAAAAGTGGGGAAAAATAGATAATAAAAAATAAATAAATAAACACAGTTTATTCCAAAGCCTTTTCAGCGTCCTGACGCTAATAAACTGATGCTGATGTGCAGGAGATCGGGGATTTCTTTATTTGTGAAACCGATATGAAAGTATAACTTTACCAAATCATGAACATCCCTCATTTTAACACAAGGAGCTTGCTGTGACCATAATAGTGGCCCTAATACGCCGTTGTACTATACAGACACTTAACAGTTTCATCTGAAATTAATCTGAATTACATAATTTAAACGAAACAGGGTACGTGCATCAGGAGCATCTGTGTTCCAGCAGCTTTTAATTTATGAATAACTTGATTTATTTTGGTTCTGGCCTTTTAAACAAATCTTACTTCTACAATATAACAATAGTTAGTTTTTTCTCTCCGATCTTGGCACTGAGATCTTTCTTTCATGTACTTTGGGGTCACGGACAGCCGTTAATCTGGAGCCCTGAAGCTTCTTCAAAACATCTCTAGGAATTATGATGCAGTTTCTGCACCTACCTGATCTGCACAAATCTCTGCAGGCTTTTCTATTCTAACGTCTGTGCCGTAGTCAAATGGGTGCAACCAAATTAGTTCTATTTATTTCAACACCAGAAGGCCAGCTGTAGTCTATAGTGATTATCACTAATCAGGACTAACCAGTTTGTCATAATACCAAAGGTTACTCAGTTTATTTCTGATCTGATCTGAAAGCATCCATACGTGTTATACCTTTAGACTTATTTATTCAGGTCTTACTGCACCATTATCAAGTGTGTCTGTGTGTGTAACCAAATCTACACACAAGTTCACCAAGCCACTAACAATGGTTATCACTGATGGCATGTCGGTACTTTCCCACCGTGGAAATGCATGTGAACACTTCCTCATTCGCCCTTGTGTATCACGGCTTGGTAGAATCAAGGTTAAATCAAGAAGTTAAATATTGAAAACACAAGGAGACTTGTAATCATTTTCCACTTCTCTTTTATTACCCTATTCCTCATTCTGTGTCTCCATTTTCTCCAAAAGGGAGAAGCTGCGACGAGGGAAAGTCATTCCTGACCGAAGTGCCGGATTCTCCGGCGGCTGCAGCCTATCAGGCTATAGTGCACGGTAAGATCACGTTAACACCGGCACTTCCTGATTCCTGCTTTGTTTGTTTTGCACGGTATCAGGATGGTTGCCTGACACAGGGGCGTGGTTTGTGTTGCCAAAGGTTTTTGATTGCGCCCAAGCATGCACCTTGATGACGGAGCTGGTTTAGCCGGATCTTTTTGTTTGGTTTGATCGGGGTGTGATTTAAAACAGACGCAAATTCCAGATAATAAACACACACACACACACACACACACACACACACACACACACACACACACACACACACACACACAGGGTGGCCAGAATAACAGAAACGTCATGAAACTTTGTGATGTGCATCTGAACAGAAGTACATGGAACAGTGGTCTCGCTTACTGTCTAAGGTTGGCAAAAAAAAAATGTACTACCTGGACTCTGAACTGGTTCTGCTGTCTGTGCTTATCATCAGCTTACGCCTAGTTTACACTACACGATTTCTGCCCTGATTTTGGCTCACCGACTGGTCGGCGCTAGATTTACCGGCTCGGGAGCAACTCGGCATTCGCTCGGCGGTGTGAACTACTCAACAACTCGATCCGACCGGCTCGCCGAGCCAAAGCGACCGAAGAAATATATCTAGCATGTCAAATATCTGGATCTGAGTTATCCGACTGCCAATGAGTGCTGTGTCGAACAGCCATCGAGAACGCAAGATACGGCGTGAGGGGAAACGCAGGGGAGGAGTGTAAACAGGTGGGACAGGGGCGTAATATAGTTTATATCAGAATACATCAGCACACACACACGTTTTACAGTATTTCTGACCTTATCGTTCTCTACAAAACATAACACCCATGCTGCATTGCAAAAAATATTTATTAACCTCCAACTCACTACAGAACAAGCCATGCTGCTCGCGTTGCCAAATCCCCTCAGATTCATTCATTTTTGCTCCTTGATTTTACGCTGCACATCAGCGCACAAACTTTGATCGCTCGCTACTTGTTGACGTTCGTTTTTGGATGTGGTAGAACGTAGTTTTGGAGACCGGAGAAGCTCGCCTGAGATTCCAGTTGGTGATAGATGGTGTAGTGTGTGACCACCTATCGCCGATCAGTCGTGTAGTGTGAAATACACACCGACTTGAAAGACTCCCGATTACAAGAGATCCAGTCGTGTAGTGTGAACTGTACAGCGACCCGACGACTTGGAAAGTTGTGTAGTGTGAACTTGGCGTTACTGGTCTCCATCCCTGTCATGTCACTACATAAAAACAGGTTGCTATAAAGCTCTGGTGTGTTTGATATTGTCCTGGGATGCTATAAGCCTGTCAGTTACCAGTTAACCCTGGACTAGTGATGGTCAGTTATCCGTTAAAGGAAATTGGTGCATCCCTGGTTAATGCAGTAACTGGGAATAGGTGTGTCATGCTTCCGCATCTTGGCGGTCACCACAGTGGGTCTGGTCCATGTACCAGACCTGGCACAGTCTTAAAACCGAGCATTTCTTCATGTCTTTTAGGAATGGGCCTTCCCTAAACTGTTGCTTTGAAGTTGAAAGCATACAATTTCCTTTTGTATACTTGATTTATTACACATCTGGGTGGCACAGTGGCTCGGTGGGTAGCACTGTCGCCTCACTGCAAGAAGGTCCTGGGTTCGTGTGTTTCTTTCTGTGTGGAGTTTGCATGTTCTCCCCGTGTCTGTGTGGGTTTCCTCCGGGAGCTCCGTGTTTCCTCCGACAGTCCAAAGACGTGCAAGTGAAGTGAACTGAGATACAAAATTGATCATGACTGTGTTTGATATTAAACTTGAACTGATGAATCTTGTGTAAGCAGTAACTACCTGTCCTGTCATGAATGTAACCAAAGTGTAAAACATGACGTTAAAATGTTTTTGGCATTTGTGTATTTTTAGTAGAAGCTGGGAGTAAAAGAATTTTCGGTTAGGTTCTAGTCTAGGTTCTTTCTTTAATCACTGAAAGGAAATGATTTGTGCCGGATGTTGTGGTGTGTTGCTTAGCCCATAGCAGCGTTCGCTGTAAGCCCCCCTTTTCGAAATATTAACTCTTTTGTTGCGAGGCCGCTGAAATGACTTGCCTCTCACTATGAATGGAAAGTACCTGGTGTTTCTGAGTGTGTAACCTGATCTGGGTTGGTACTTGCCCACTGTGTTTGTGAACCACGTACCTGGCATCAATGACTGCAGCAATTAAAATGATTATTAGATTATTTTAGGAGTCAGGTATGTGGCTAGGAAGGTGGGTCAGTTGAACGGGCGGATTTTATTTATCCTTACAGTCGGCTTTCAAGTATTAAGATTTTATATTTACAATCCCTTAGGAAAGTATTCAACCCCCTGCTTTTTCCCTCATGAATACATGGTATAGTCTGGAATTAGTTTCACTTTCACCATAAATGTAAGTTTCATGACGTTTCTGTTATTTTGGCCACCCTGTGTGTGTTTATTATCTGGAATTTTTGGTTGTTACAAGTCAACGACTTAAAATTTCTTATCCACCTTGTTTAGCTCATGCTTAAACCATTATAGTGATTTAAACAAGTCACAACTTATTTGTTTTGCCTGGTTGGTTTGGGGCACATCGGTTTGCACCACTTTTAAAATCTTGATACAGATATTAAAAAGCACTTTCACTTTTGTTTAAATACACAGATTAGACCAGAATCTGATTACTTTGCTTTCATACATGAGTTTTACTAATCTGATCATGGCAGTTTCATTGGTTTAAAGAAACTCCAGTGACCTTCACAGAGCCCTGACCTCAGCTCCACTCGGCAGTTCTTGAATGAACTGGAACATCAACTGAGCCTTTTTTTTTTTTTTAACATCATCAGTGCCCAGCAAATAAATGACAAATGCTGTCATCTTTTGACTGAATGGGCACAAGTTCCCACAGACATTGTTCAAAGTCTTGTGAGAAGCCCTCTCAGAAAAGCGGCTGTTGTTATAGCTGAAGAGAGCTCATGGTCAGGCGTCTTAATAATTCTGGACATATACATACATACATTTTAATGAATGCTTTTCAGGTTTATTGTTATTTTAGCCGTATACAAGTACAAACTGAAACGAATGGACGTTCCTCCAGGACCAGGATGCAACACAGAACAAACAAAACAAGACACACAGTGCAAATAAAAGCAGTGTGATCGGTTTGAGTCAATCAAAGTGCTTTCAACTGTAGTAGCCTAGTGGGTGGAGCATTGAGCTATCAATCAGAAGATTGTGGGTTCAAATCCTGCCTCTGCTATGCAGCCACTGTTGGACCCTTAGCAAGGCTTTTAACCCTGTACAATGGCCCTTAACCCTCAGTTGCTTGGGCTGTATACTGTAAGTTGCTTTGGATATATATAAGCGTCTGCTAAATGCCGTAAATATGAATGTATTGTTTACACAGCAGATACAAAATCTGGCAGTTATTATTGTGCATTTATAACCAGTTGGACCAAAATGTACTACGTTTTAAATATACAGACAAAAAAAAGTCATCAATATGTGTCTAGTCCTAACCATGTGATAAAGAAACCTGGTTAGGATGTTTAACTCCACTACAGTCTAATGTTTAAGAGTAGGCCACGTGTGTCAAGCTGAAGGCCCGCCACGTCATTTTATGTGGCCCGTGAGAGCTTAAAGGACGTCTGAGAGCTTAAATAAAAGTCTAGGTGCTTTTAAACATACATTGTAAAATTATACGTAAACTACATCTCCCACAATGCATGTCGGTTTTCCAACAAGTCTCTATCTATCTATATCCTCGGCTGCTCCCGTTAGGGGTCGCCGGTGGATCGTGATCCGCATTATTGATTCTGCACAGTTTTTTACCCCGGATGCCCTTCCTGACACGACCCTCCCTATTTATCCGGGCTTGGGACCGGCACTACAATGCACTGGTTTGTGCATCCTAGCGGCAAGGCACCTATAGGACAATAGTGTCTCCAATTTTCCTGGCTGCATGTTTTTGGACTGTGGGAGGAAACCGGAGCACCCGGAGGAAACCCACACGGACACGGAGAGAACATGCAAACTCCACACAGAAAGGACCCCGATCGCCCCACCTGGGGTTTGAACCCAGGACCTTCTTGCTGTGAGGCGACAGTGCCATCCGTCGGTTTTCCAACAAGTGAAGTTGAGAAATATTTACAAATAATCCCAAAGTGTCCAAGAGGAGAAAAAATGATGCAGAATTGAGGCAGTTTAATGAAAGATGGTAAAGCGAATACAAGTTTGTGCTTCATGAAGAAAAATTGGTATGTATTTGTGTTATGAGGCAGCGTCGGTGGAGTACAATATACGTCTGCATTTTAACACCAGTACAAATTGTCCAAGAAGTAAAAGGCAGACTCAATTACAGCAGGATACATGAGGTTAAATAATGAGGTTATTTAACAATATGTTAAGGAGTCGTTACATTTATACAGTCGTACAGTCACAAACAGTGACTTTGGAGGGTGACCGTAATGCTGATGTGGCCCTCAGTTGAAAATGACATTGACACCTCTGGAGTAGGCTGTCTGAGACATAATGCAGGGACTGTTATAGCCTCAAATGGGAGGGCGCGGTTTTGGAATGAGATGTCCAACACTGTCAAGGTTATGCACCTGTGTACTATATATATATAAAAGAGCTCGTTAGTTTACATTGGAAAACCAGCTTTCCGATGGCACGGCTCTTTAAATAAATCTGATGCAGTGTTTCTTACTACTGCTTTTTATTATGGTGGTTTTATAGTGTGGTATTTAATCACAAGGTAGAAGAGGAACAGGGAACCAAACTAATGGCACGCAATACATTACAGATTAGGTATTTGGGAGGATTTAACCTTTATTGCAGCTTCATGCTGAGCAGAGTGGCAGCCCAGCAGCGGCTCTCTTGTAGTGGTGTAATTCAAGCCCAGTGAAGACTTTAATCTGAGCTTCTCATTGTTTATTATATTTCACTTATCAAGCACTTATCAAAAGCCGCTCCTCAGTTCTCCTGAATGTTGCTTCATTTCTAGTGAGCTTTGAAAAAGCACAGCAAACTCTGAAGCTCCTTAGAAATAGGATGATATGAAGTGCACAGATGTAACAGATGTAAAAAAAAATCAGTTATATAAAGAAAATCATATGCATCTGACTTTGCATCAACAGTTTAGGGAAGGCTCTGTCCTGTTCCAGCATGACTGGGGTAAAAGCTCAGGTTTAAAGAAACTCCAGTCTGCACGGAGCCCTGACCTCAGCCCCACTAAACAGCTTTGGAATGAACTGGAATGTCAACAGAGTGTCCAGCCATGCATGTTTACTTTTACAGAATGAGCACAGGTCTTGTGAGAAGCATGTGCAATAATGTGGAGTTTTCTCTCCAGTTAAAAAAGCATTGGACCTGACAGACTGGCTTGCAGTCGACGTTCCAATTTATCCCAAAGGTGTTCTGTACATTTTCCGCATTTAGCAGACGCCTTTATCCAAAGCGACTTGCAATACTGTGGCAGTATACAATCTGAGAGATTGAGGGTTAAGGGCCCAACAGTGGCAACCTGGCAGTGGTGGGGTTCCTTCTACTTACTAGTCCAGTACCTTACCCACTAGGCTACAACTGCATAGGGAAGGAAGAATCTCGAGAGACAGAGCAGCAGGTTCGAGTTGATATTTTTATCACAGCATTAAAATCTTCTCAGTTGTTTTTTCTGAGCAGCAGAAAAACAGAAGTGGAAAGTGAATGAAGTGTGTGAGCCAACAGCAAACATTTAACTCTCTCCTCACCAACACACAATTACAGAATAAAGAAATTTGATGTATATGTCGAGCTTTATCGTGTTTGTGTGTTTTGTTCATCATTTTTCTGTTCTGTCTTTTTGCAGGTATCAAAAATTACCTCAATTCCAAATTGACGTCGGACACGAACGTGGACTAGATCTGACCGATGGCGGAGGTACACTGGATGAACGTCATGGTGTCATTTTAGATGTTTATCAATCACAGTTGGTTTTCTACTAAGCACTTATGATAATTAAACACAGAATGTCTTTAAAGTTTTTGGACTGTGATGATCGGAAGTCACAGACACACAATATCTGATATTTGAGCAGGATATCAAAACAGAATGGTCATAAATCATTAAATTCACTCCAAAATCATACCAGGTTTACACATTTCTTGTCCAACTACATGCTGTATTTAAGAGATTCCTAAAATAAAGTTATACCACTGAGCTTTTAAAGCTCTGATAGTGATTAGACTGACGTTTTCTTAAACTGAAACACAAAATTATGGCTGTAAGTGACAATACAGTTTCAGTACAGTTCAACCTCCCAACAAAATAAGGATTTATAACTATAAACTTTCCTACAGAGCATTTTTTTAATCAAATTCCTTCAGTAGTCGCAGTAAAACCTCAGTGAGGCTCTGATGGACTTGAGTACTTCAGAATAATTCCTGGTATGTAACTTTGAGGACCTCTCTGATAGAAATATTACTGCTAATGCTTTGTGGTGAATTGTTTTATGAAGCCATCTGCCCTGTGTGTTTTGTTTGAGTCATTAAATCACGTCACAATCATTGCGAGAACTCTGGACTTATTTTTATTAGTAATTTAGACATGATGCAATACAAGGACACTTATTTTTCATGTTGTTATTACTGATTGATTTTATTTTAATAAAGAACGTGACACTGCAGTTTTAAATACAGCGTGTTGAGAGTATAATAATGTACGTGTGACGTTTAATGATCTATTTGTTGTAATGAGGATAATAAAATGAGAGTAGAAGTACATAATCATGTTGGGTATTTTGTTATTTTTCTCTGTTATAATATTGTGTATGTAATATGTATTATATTATATGTGTATGTAATATGTATTCATAGAAGAATTAGGGGTTTTAGACTCACAGTTGAGTCTAAGTCTTCAATGACCAAATGCACTGGTCATCTTTATTTCATTTCTTAACATACATCCATTACTCCAACAGACATGTGATGTCAACAGCTGATTGTGTTCATGATTTGGTACAAAAAAAAAGGTCATTAATGTCCATGTTGTCATAGCTATCCACTTTCTATGAGATTTGAAACATGACTGCATGGATTGACCTCAGTTCGTGGGTGTGTTTGTGAATTTGGAAAATTATGCACTGGTGCTAAAAAAAAAAAAACTAAATCTAGACCTGCAGATGACAGTCCAGTGGTGGTGTGCTTTACACCACTCCACCTGATGCTCTTGACAATGGAATTTAAATCCATAAATCTTAAGGTGACTAAGAGCATTTTATGTTGTAGTATGGCCCATTCTGCATTTGTTGCGCTTGACTTTATGCACCAGTATGCAATGGACATGGCAATTCTGGTAGTTATAAGGACGCTGTACCATCAAACAATACAGTTTGCACGCCGCTCGCGGACGCTTGGTCAGCACTTGTGTTCTGATTAATTTTTTTTCTGTGAATAGACGTCTCTTTGTGATGGAATCAAACTTCCCACTTTTGTTGAATGTCGGATTTCTGGTCCAAAAAAGTGAAGTGAGATTTAACCGTTTCGTCAGATTTGATCTCAAATTTTTTTTTAATTAAGAAAAGCACATGTGAAACTGTCCAAGCGCTGGACATGGTTTAGTCCGATACAAATCGCTCTTCTGCAGCTAATGGTCTATATTGCTGGTATTGCTGGTATCTTTAAATAAACGACTTTGTCCTTGATGAGTTCTGATGGTCGTTCGGGGTCATGGTTCCTTTCCAAGAGGTTCTCGCTGAAGTGAGGAGGTTTTTACAAGAGGCGAACCCAGACCTGCTTCTGTCACTTTTCAACCAGCTTTTGGAGGCTCGGATCTTTTCAGAGCAGTACTACCAGTCCCTGTTCGACCATGTCGAAGGGAATCCTGAAGATGAAAGCCTGGGTGATCTGGATGACTTGGCCAGGAGGCTTGCTCTGCCAGTTTGGCAGAACTGGGATACCAGCAAGGGGATCCTGTTCTCAGCGTTTATGGAGAAGGAGCCAGACTTCAGTGGTATGCCTTTATTTCTTTGGTGCTTTATTTTGTGGTTATCTCAGCAGGTACTCGCTCGGGTGCAAGTTTTGTCCATGCAGCATGTTTTTACTGCACATTCAAACAAAAGCCAAACAGGAATGTGGGTGTCTGGTCTAAACCATACCAATTAAATACAGTATGTGTTACTGATGGCCATTACTGTGGGTTTAAATATAATAAATAAATGTGTGATGTACGGGCACCCAATTTATGCTGTATTGCCACCTTGCAACCAAGGTTTCCAGAATAGAGTCTCAGCGACTATACACACTGGTGCAGCGGGTTGTGATGGTGCTGAACAGCCCCAAGTTCCTGGGTTTGAGTAAATGAATGGGTGAGTATGGATTGTACGAGGGATCTTCAAAAAGTTTCCTCACTTTTATATTTTGGTTATAAATGTTGAAGGCGTGAGGAGGAGTAATCGGTCGTGTCTGAGAGACTGAAAGACACTTATGGTCCGGATTTAGCTCCATCTGATTTGCACCTTCTTGGATCTTGAAGAAGCTTTAAGGGGAAGATTTTCATGTGATGGTGACCATGAAAAATGCAAATAATAAAAAACACAGAGATTCTTACATTTACTTTGACTTTTATTTTATTGCAGACAGTATGAACCTGTCCTTTGGCCTTTACACGCTGAAATACCTTGAATGGTTTCATGATATTATGCACTGTAGAGGGAGGAATATGCAAATCCCTTCCAATCTTTCTGTTTTTAAACATTTCAATCATTTTCTCACACATTTGTGGACACTGGATCCTCTGATCATCTTTACTCATCAAAGACTCTCAGCCTTTCCTGGATGCTGCTTTTGTACCAAACCATAATTACAATCACCTGTTCACATCACATCATTATTTAGTTTTTTTCACCTCATTACTAGCCCTAAATTCCCCTTGTCCCAACTTTTTTGGTATGTGTTGCAGGCCTGAAATACAGGAATGGATGTTTTTTTAACAAAGGAAAAGAAGTCGAGCAGACAAAACATGAAATATCTCAGGTTCCATCTAGTCTGCAATCAAATAAAATGAAAGAGAAATGTAAGGAACACTGTTTTTGTTTTGTTTGCATTTTCATTCTGTGCCAACTTTTTCTGATTTGGGGATGTATAAGGTTCAGTGTAGTGCAATGCAGACTGATTCTGTTTGGTGTGATGTCGGTGTACAGTAAACAAAGCCCGGTGTTGATTGTGCCAGCGCGCCTATCCAGCTGCATAAATGTGAAAGTAAAACCAAACCTTAACCAAACCCAGCACCAGACCACCCCATTCTTCAGTGTTATGTGTGTAGAGTATACAGCAGATCGTCAGGTTCCTCTTTCTGAACCTGTTCATTCAATTCGTATATGGAATAAAACGTTGTTAAATGTAAGATGAAGACCCGATCAGGCACAGGTAAAACTTTATACACTTGTATAAAGACTTTTCTATTAATAGTATCTTTTATTTCCCACTATTTGCAGCAGCAGGACTGCTTTTGTATTATTTCTTTAGTGCATATTTGTAGTTTATAGTAGTAAAATCCTTGTTAAGTCCTTGTTTAATGCTTTTTATAGTAATGTAGGAGTTTGTGGGTAGGTAAGCAGTGTGTTTATGCACCAGGTCAGTATGTGCGCACTTGGCGCGCTTAAAGCGCTCAACAACGCGCAGCCGCTTCTCCCCCGACCTGTAATAATAATGCGTTATACTGCGTTATAGTGTGGTGTAGTGTGCTAGGGTGGGGTTCTGCACACATCCGTTGTAAAGCACCCGATATGACCTTGAATCTGTAATAAAAAAGATGGAATAAAACGTTTCCTAACATGTGGTCGTGTTTGGGGGGCTCAGAGACCACGTTTCTTCTTCAACAGCTCAGTACACATCCTTATTCTTCTATTAATGTTAAAAATGAATGTTTTTTTTTTACTATTATTTATACGATAATTGGTTATTAAGCATGATTAAATCGCATTTCTGGAAGATCACTGCTGAAAAGATTGTATATGAATGCATACATAACCAATATAGCATAGCATGTTCGGTCTTTGAGTAAGAATACACACAATGCAAATGACCTGATAAGGCTTCTACAGTATATACTATAGAATAATATTGTATATGTATATTTTGTATATGTATATGCTTCTGTTATGTGATATATAATCCAGGGTTGATTTATTACTTTGCAGTGTTGTGCCTTTGTTATACTGTCATACTATTCTCAAGGAAATGACCGAGTTTACAGCTTTTATTTGCCGTGTGTATATAATAATAATATATAATAATATAAAATAACACTGTGTGTGTATTTTGCATGTAGTGTACTGTATATTGAATGTGTTTAAGCCTAGTTATTGGGAGACACACTTGTCAGTGCGCTCTCAGTGCTGGTCCCAAGCACAGATAGAAATAGGAGGGTTGTGTCAGGAAGGGCATCCAGCATAAAAAAACTGCGATATGTGCATAAAATAAGTGATTATGTGAATTATTTTATATAATAGCATTTTTTTTTTTAATCATATACTGAGAATAAGACTCATTTCTATAGTTTGTTTACATAAAAGTCTAGGAATGATTTGGAGTTTTATTATTATTATATTTAGTTTTTTTGCTTTTTAACACACACACACACACACACACACACACACACACACACACACACACACACACACACACACTGTATAGCCAGGAGCCTGTAAACACATGAAGATGAAAATGTAAACACTAAGACGGAAGGATTTGGAGTTTATTATTATTATTCACTCTCACTCACTCACTTTCTTAACCGCTTATCAAATTAGGGTTGCGGGGGGGGGGGTGCTGGAGTCTATCCCAGCTTTTCAATGGGCGCAAGGCACACAGTAACAGCCTGGACGGGGCGCCAGTCCATTGCAGGGCTGAAACACACATACACACACACATTCACCTATAGGGCAATTCAGAGTCTCCAATTAACCTGACTGCATGTTTTTGGACTGTGGGAGGAAACCGGAGCTCCCGGAGGAAACCCACGCAGACACGGGGAGAACATGCAAACTCCACACAGAAAGGACCCGGACAGCCCCACCTGGGGATTGAACCCAGGACCTTCTTGCTGTGAGGCGACAGTGCTACCCACCGAGCCACCGTGCCGCCCTATTATTATTATTATTATTATTATTATTATTATTATTATTATTATTATATTTGTTTGCTTTTTTAACACAAACATGCACTGTATAGTCAGGAGTCTGTAAACACATAAAGATGAAAATGTAAACACTAAGACGGAAGGATTTGGAGTTTTATTATTATTATTATTATTATTATTATTATTATTTGCTTCTATAACACAACATACACTGTATAGCCAGGAGTCTGTAATCACATGAGAATGAATTTGTTTAGCAAATTGTGTTAAAACTGGTTTCTAGTGTGTGTGTGTGTGTGTGTGTGTGTGTGTGTGTGTGTGTGTGTGTGTGTGTGTGTGTGTGTGTGTGTGTGTGTCTGTGTGTGTGTGTGTGTGTGTGTGTGTGTGTGTGTTTTGGGGTGTGTGCACCCATTTAGTCAACGGCGAATTTCTGAAATTAGTCACTAATGTGTGTCGAGGAGTTCTGGCTCACAATCGACATTCCAAATTTTCCCGAAGGTGTCGACTGAGCTTGAGGTCGAGGCTCTGTGCAGGCGGGATCGGTCGTTCTCCCAGACCATTACGGCCTTTACTTTGTGCACAAAGACACAGTCATGCTGGACAGAAAAAGACATTTCTTTATATATTTATTTTATTAGAATGTTTAAAACATGTTAGCAATGATTGTGATGAACACCATAGTTAGAAGGAGTGTCCACATTCTTCTTGGCAACTATTACTTTAGTAATATATTATTACCAGCTATTTTAATACACAGACTAGCAGGAAGTATCTTCATAGCTAAAAAGAAACAAACAGTTGTACCTTTGTGCTAAACAACACCTACAGTCTGTAGATTCAAAAAAGGAAGCAGCTGACAGAATTAATTGTGGATTTTTAACTTATTGTTAATATTATGATTCAGTAAACTGCCACAAACGTCTTAAATGCAGTTAAGTCCCTATATTAAAAGTATATACTGAATATAAGCAATCGTTTAGTAAATAAACCATTTTTTTCTAACTTTTACAAATCATAGAACAATATAATGAATCGTAAGTCTGAGAATGCACCAGACAAGACCAGACCGGTTTGTTTGCATTTTCTCCTGCTGATGATGGCAGCATGTTTAATTTTTATCATCCACTTTATCCTCGTCAGGGTCACAGTGGGTCAGGTTCCACCCAGAGCCATTCAGTACAAGCCAATCGTGCCTTTGTAAAAGCCCTTAGAGAGATTCAAACCCGGGTCTGAAGGGTGGTGGGCTGGTGTAGATCGCTGTGTCAACCAAGTGCTTCTGTTTCTTTACATACAATTGTATATACTAGTTACTTTATTAGGGCAAGCCATGAAGATGAAGATGTAAACACATTAAGACTATTTTCTGTAGCTTGTTTATATAAAAGTCTAGGAAGGATTTGGAGTTTTATTATTATTATTATTATTATTATTTTACTCTTTTTAACACAACATACACTGTATAGCCAGGAGTCTTTAAACACATAAAGATGAAGATGTAAACACATTAAGACTATTTTCTATAGAGTCAGGGTCACAGTGGGTCAGGTTCCACCCAGAGTCGTTCAGTACAAGGCATGAACACACTCCGGACAAGACGCCACCGGGCTTCGCCACCCATCACCCCAAGAAATAGCCAATCGTGCCTTTGTAAATGCCCTGAGAGAGATTCAAACCCGAGTCTGAAGGGTGGTGGGCTGGTGTAGGTGTAATAGATTGCTGTGTCAACCAAGTGCTTCTGTTTCTTTACATACAATTATATATACTAGTTACTTTATTAGGGCAAGCCATAGCCTAGTGGTTAAGGAACTGGACTAGTAATCAGAAGGTCACTGGTTCAAGCCCCACCACTGGCAGTTTGTCACTGTTGGGCCCTTGAGCAAGGCCCTTAACCCTTAATTGCTCAGACTGTATACTGTAAAATACCGCTAAATGCTGAAAATGTAAATTTATTAGGTAGCACTGTCACCTCAGAGCAAGAAGGTCTTGGGTTCGATCCCCAGGTGGGACGGTCCGGGTCCTTTCTGTGTGGAGTTTGCATGTTCTCCCTGTGTATGTGTGGGTTTCCTCCGGGAGCTCCGGTTTTCTCCCACACTCCAAAGACGTACAAGTGAGGTGAACTGGAGATACAAAATTGTCCATGACTGTGTGTGTTTGGCATTAAACTTGAACTGATGAGTCTTGTGTAAGCAGTAACTACCCTGTCATGAATGTAACCAAAGTGTGTAAAACATGACGTTAAATCCTAATAAATAAATAGATAAGTAACTTTATAATTATCTCCATTATTTTTATACAGAACCAGAGGACTTCTCAGTTGATGGAGATCTTTGGGGGACTATAGACAGTAAGTCGATGCTATAGCACCATATTTTTTGACATATTTAGGAAGGTTTGTATCATTTCCTAAAAATAAACCCGTTTCTTTGCAGATAACCTGTTGGATTGCTTAGGCTTTAGCTCAGGCTTTGATCCCGAGACATATCTCGGTCAGTAACTCTCCACATCTCCAGAAATGACCACAATCAGTGATTCGAGTGTAAACATTGTTTTGGATTAATGTATTTGTGATTTTCCATCAGATTCCAGTTTCTGTGATGATGTGTTCGATACCCTACGTGAGCAAATTTTTTTTTTCAGACATAGACAGAAATACACCGATCAGCCATAACATTAAAACCACCTCCACCTTCTACACTCACTGTCCATTTTATCAGCTCCACTTACCATATAGAAGCACTTTGTACTTCTACAGTTACTAACTGTAGTCCATCTGTTTCTCTACATGCTTTGTTGGCCCTCTTTCATGCTGTTCTTCAATGGTCAGGACCCCCACAGGACCACCACAGAGCAGGTATTATTTAGGTGGTGGATCATTTTCAGCACTGCAGTGACACTGACATGGTGGTGGTGTGTTAGTGTGTGTTGTGCTGGTATGAGTGGATCAGACACAGCAGCGCTGCTGGAGTTTTTAACACCTCACTGTCACTGCTGGACTGATAATCGTCCACCAACAAAAAATACCCAGCCAACAGCACCTCATGACCACTGATGAAGATCTCAAAATGACCAACTCAAACAGCAGCATAGAGGAGCGATCGTCTCTGACTTTACATCTACAAGGTGGACCAACTAGGTAGGCGTGTCTAATAGAGTGGACAGTGAGTGGACACGGTATTTAAAAACTCCAGCAGCGCTGCTGTGTCTGATCCACTCATACCAGCACAACACACACTAACACAACACCACCATGTCAGTGTCACTGCAGTGCTGAGAATGATCCACCAACTAAATAATACCTGCTCTGTGGGGGTCCTGACCATTGAAGAATAGGGTGAAAGCAGGTTAAAAAGGCATGCAGAGAAAGAGATGGACTACAGTCAGTAATTTTACAGTCAGTATACAGTCAGTATAACCTGGTAAGAGACTTTGTTGGATGGTGCGATGTGAATCATCTACAACTCAATGCATCAAAGACAAAGGAGATGGTAGTGGACTTTCGCAGGTCAGATTGGCCTACGCAACCAGTATCCATCGAAGGGAATGCTGTGGAAGTTGTCAGGAGCTACAGATACCTAGGGGTGCAACTGGATGACAAACTGGACTGGTCAGTGAATACTGACACTCTATACAAAAAGGGAGAGAGCCGGCTCTATTTTCTTAGAAGGTTAAGGTCCTTTAATGTATGCAACAAACTCCTGAATATGTTCTACCAATCTGTTGTAGCCAGTGTTCTTTTTTATGCGGTGCTGTGCTGGGGTGGCAGCATTAAAAAGAAAGACGAAGCAAGACTGGACAAACTGATTAGACGAGCTGGTGCAGTGGTAGGCATTGAACTGGAACCACTGGTAACAGTGGCAGAAAAGAGGACACTGTGTAAACTCTATTCTATCATGGACAATGTCAGTCACCCACTACATACAGTGATTACTAAACAAAGGAGCATGTTCAGTGACAGGCTGCTGTCTCAGAGCTGCTCCACGGATAGGCTTAGGAAGTCATTCGTACCCAGAGCCATTAGGCTCTACAACTCCACCAGGCGGGGATGGCTGACTGTAGCTAAAGAGTGAGGGTTTCTAGTGTAGCCATGTGTGTACGTACCTGTATGCACTTGTATGCACGTGCATGTGCAGGTGTATATATATACAGTGTATCACAAAAGTGAGTACACCCCTCACATTTCTGCAGATATTTAAGTATATCTTTTCATGGGACAACACTGACAAAATGACACTTTGACACAATGAAAAGTAGTCTGTTTGCAGCTTATATAACAGTGTAAATTTATTCTTCCCTCAAAATAACTCAATATACAGCCATTAATGTCTAAACCACCGGCAACAAAAGTGAGTACACCCCTAAGAGACTACACCCCTAAATGTCCAAATTGAGCACTGCTTGTCATTTTCCCTCCAAAATGTCATGTGATTTGTTAGTGTTACTAGGTCTCAGGTGTGCATAGGGAGCAGGTGTGTTCAATTTAGTAGTACAGCTCTCACACTCTCTCATACTGGTCACTGAAAGTTCCAACATGGCACCTCATGGCAAAGAACTCTCTGAGGATCTTAAAAGACGAATTGTTGCGCTACATGAAGATGGCCAAGGCTACAAGAAGATTGCCA